>NC_056447.1:52865857-52888357 GCF_018296145.1 Oncorhynchus tshawytscha | reverse complement strand
CTTGATGATTGAGTTGGAGGCGTGCGTGGCCACGCAGTCATGGGTGAACAGGGAGTACAGGAGAGGGCTGAGAACGCACCCTTGTGGGGCCCCAGTGTTGAGGATCAGAGGGGTGGAGATGTTGTTACCTACCCTCACCACCTGGGGGCGGCCCATCAGGAAGTCCATTACCCAGTTGCACAGGGCGGGGTTGATGACGAGTTTGGATGGTACTATGGTGTTAAATGCTGAGCTGTAGTTGATGAACAGCATTCTTACATAGGTATTCCTCTTGTCCAGATGGGTTAGGGCAGTGTGCAGTGTGGTTGCGATTGCGTCATCTGTGGACCTATTGGGGCGGTAAGCAAATTGGAGTGGGTCTAGGGTGTCAGGTACGGTGGAGGTTATATGGTCCTTGACTAGTCTCTCAAAGCACTTCATGATGACGGAAGTGAGTGCTACGGGGCGGTAGTCGTTTAGCTCAGTTACCTTAGCTTTCTTGGGAACAGGAACAATGGTGGCCCTCTTGAAGCATGTGGGAACATCAAACTGGGATACGGTTTGATTGAATATGTCCAAAAGCACACCAGTCAGCTGGTCTGCGCATGCTCTGAGGACGTGGCTGGGGATGCCATCTGGGCCTGCAGCCTTGTGAGGGTTTAAACGTTTAAATGTTTCACACACGTTAGTTGCAGTGAAGGAGAGTCCGCAGGTACGGTAGCGGGCCGAGTCAGTGGCACTGTATTGTCCTCAAAGCGAGCAAAGAAGTTGTTTAGTTTGTCTGGGAGCAAGACATCGTGGTCCGCGACGGGCTGTTTTTTCTTTTGTAGTCCCTGATTGACTGTAGACACATGTTGGAGACAGACAGAGACTAATACACATGTTGGAGACAGACAGAGACTAATGCACATGTTGGAGACAGACAGAGACTAATGCACATGTTGGAGACAGACAGAGACTAATACACATGTTGGAGACCGACAGAGACTAATAGACATGTTGGAGACAGACAGAGACTAATACACATGTTGGAGACAGACAGAGACTAATACACATGTTGGAGACAGACAGAGACTAATACACATGTTGGAGACAGACAGAGACTAATAGACATGTTGGAGACAGACAGAGACTAATACACATGTTGGAGACAGACAGAGACTAATACACATGTTGGAGACAGACAGAGACTAATACACATGTTGGAGACAGACAGAGACTAATGCACATGTTGGAGACAGACAGAGACTAATAGACATGTTGGAGACAGACAGAGACTAATACACATGTTGGAGACAGACAGAGACTAATACACATGTTGGAGACAGACAGAGACTAATGCACATGTTGGAGACAGACAGAGACTAATAGACATGTTGGAGACAGACAGAGACTAATACACATGTTGGAGACAGACAGAGACTAATACACATGTTGGAGACAGACAGAGACTAATACACATGTTGGAGACAGACAGAGACTAATACACATGTTGGAGACAGACAGAGACTAATGCACATGTTGGAGACAGACAGAGACTAATAGACATGTTGGAGACAGACAGAGACTAATGCACATGTTGGAGACAGACAGAGACTAATACACATGTTGGAGACCGAGACTTATAGACAAACTACACCACTTTCTTTTCAAATGTTTCATCCAATTCCCCCAAAACGGAGGCGGAATCCTAGGTCAGTTAACGGCTTTGGTTCCAAACAAGTTTTCTTCTTTCATGTACTCCCAGACACCCAGACAGACAGACACCCAGTCATCCAGACACCCAGACACCCAGTCATCCAGACACCCAGACACCCAGTCATCCAGACACCCAGTCATCCAGACACCCAGTCATCCAGACACCCAGTCATCCATACACCCAGTCATCCAGACACCCAGACACCCAGTCATCCAGACACCCAGACACCCAGTCATCCAGACACCCAGACACCCAGTCATCCAGACACCCAGACACCCAGTCATCCAGACACCCAGTCATCCAGACACCCAGTCACCCAGACACCCAGACACACAGACACCCAGTCATCCAGACACCCAGACACACATACACCCAGTCATCCAGACACCCAGACACACAGACACCCAGTCATCCAGACACCCAGACACCCAGTCATCCAGACACCCAAACAGACAGACACCCAGTCATCCAGACACCCAGACACCCAGCCATCCAGACACCCAAACAGACAGACACCCAGACACCCAAACAAACAGACACCCAGACACCCAAACAGACAGACACCCAGTCATCCAGAAACCCAGACAGACAGACACCCAGTCATCCAGACACCCAAACAGACAGACACCCAAACAGACAGACACCCAGTCATCCAGACACCCAAACAGACAGACAGACAGACACACAAACAGACAAACAGGCAGACAGGCACCCAGACAGACACCCAGACAGACACCCAGACAGACAGACAGACAGACACCAACACAGAAACCCAAACAGACAGACACACAGACACCCGAACAGACAGACACCCAAACAGACACCCAGTCATCCAGACAACCAGACACCCAAACAGACAGACACCCAGTCATCCAGACACCCAAACAGACAGACAGACAGACACCCACACACCCAAACAGACAAACAGGCAGACAGGCACCCAGACAGACACCCAGACAGACACCCAGACAGACAGACAGACAGACAGACAGACACCCAGACAGACAGACACCAACACAGAAACCCAAACAGACAGACACACAGACACCAAAAAAACAGACACCCAAACAGACAGACAGACAGACACCCAAACAGACAGACACCCAGACAGACACCCAAACAGACAGACAGACAGACACCCAAACAGACAGACACCCAGACAGACACCCAAACAGACAGACACCAGACAGACACCCAAACAGACAGACACCCAGACACCCAAACAGACAGACAGACAGACAGACAGACAGACAGACAGACAGACAGACAGACAGACAGACAGACAGACAGACAGACAGACAGACAGACAGACAGACAGACAGACAGACAAACAGACAGACAGACAGACACCCAAACAGACAGACACACAGACACCCAAAAAGACAGACACCCAAACAGACAGACAGACAGACAGACACCCAAACAGACAGACACCCAGACAGACACCCAAACAGACAGACAGACAGACACCCAAACAGACAGACACCCAGACAGACACCCAAACAGACAGACACCCAGACACCCAAACAGACAGACAGACAGACACCCAGACAGACAGACAGACAGACAGACAGACAGACAGACAGACAGACAGACAGACACCCAAACAGACAGACACACAGACACCCAAACAGACAGACAGACAGACAGACACCCAAACAGACAGACAGACAGACCAGTTATCTTTTTATACTAGTTAATGTTTTTAGTCCTGCAGTGTTTTTATGTCATTGATTTATTGATGTGGTCCTGTCACTCTGTAGTCATGTAGTCCTGTCACTCTGTAGTCATGTAGTCCTGTCACTCTGTAGTCATTTCCTGTCACTCTGAGTTTAGTCCTGTCATGTCATGGTCCTGTCACTCTGTAGTCATGTAGTCCTGTCACTCTGTAGTCATGTAGTCCTGTCACTCTGTAGTCATGTAGTCCTGTCACTCTGTAGTCATGTAGTCCTGTCACTCAGTAGTCATGTGGTCCTGTCACTCAGTACTATATACATTTTATATCAGACAACGGTATGTTGGGTTACTCTACAGTACGTGACTCAGACCTCCACTTGGCCTGCTCCAGGGTTACTCTACAGTATGTGACTCAGACCTCCACTTGGCCTGCTCCAGGGTTACTCTACAGTATGTGACTCAGACCTCCACTTGGCCTGCTCCAGGGTTACTCTACAGTACGTGACTCAGACCTCCACTTGGCCTGCTCCAGGGTTACTCTTGTTGGGTGAAATGACACTTCCCAGTGATAACAGGTAGCATCAGTGAAAGTGTGGCACCACCACCTCTGTAGCTGCACAGCACCTGCACACCCAACTATGTCCTCTCCCTCTCTCCCTCCCTGCTCCCCTCTCTCCCTCTCTACCTCCCTGCTCCCCTCTCTCCCTCCCTGCTCATCTCTCTCCCTCTCTACCTCCCTGCTCCCCTCTCTCCCTCTCTACCTCCCTGCTCCCCTCTCTCCCTCTCTCCCTCCCTGCTCCCCTCTCTCCCTCTCTCCCTCCCTGCTCCCCTCTCTCCCTCTCTCCCTCCCTGCTCCCCTCTCTCCCTCTCTACCTCCCTGCTCCCCTCTCTACCTCCCTGCTCCCCTCTCTCCCTCTCTACCTCCCTCCTCCCCTCCTCCCTCTCTACCTCCCCTCCCCTCTCTCCCTCCCTACCTCCCTCCTCCCTCTCTCCCTCTCTACCTCCCTGCTCCCTTCTCTACCTCCCTGCTCCCTCTCTCTCCCTCCCTGCTCCTCTCTCTCCCTCTCTACCTCCCTGCTCCTCTCTCTCCCTCTCTACCTCCCTGCTCCCCCTCTCCCTCTCTCCCTCCCTGCTCCCCTCTCTCCCTCACTACCTCCCTGCTCCCCTCTCTCCCTCTCTACCTCCCTGCTCCCTTCTCTACCTCCCTGCTCCCCTCTCTCCCTCCTGCCTCTCTCACCCACTTTATTACTCTCTCTATCTCCCTCACGCCCTCCCCTTACTTTCCCTTCCCCTCCCCCCACCCTCCCTCAGGGGATTCCTTCTTACCTTCCCCTCTCTAACGACCTTGCTAGAATCCTTGTTAACACCTGTGTTCTGAGGCTCGTTAGGTTGGTTAGTCTCGTTAGCAGCAGTGAGGATGTGAGAGGAGTGGTGGTGTGAGGCACGTTCTCTGTCAGATAGTGAAACATCACACTGGGCAATTAGCTACTGTATATAGATAAGGAGACCTGTTGAAAGAAAAAATACAAACCCCCCACTGTTGAACGAATGTTTCAAAATGTATTAAAAATCTCTCTCTTTCTGTCTCTCCACAGTGACTGTCTCCACCAGTACTTATTTTGATGGTCTGCTGGTGACCGGTCTCTACACGTCCACTCCTGTTCAGTCTGCTCCTATCCCTGCTCCTGCTGCATTCGGATTCGGTAAGTCAACCAATCCCGTACTTGACGTCCTCAACAACGTGTAGTTTAGCCAATGAAAGACAAACCTTCTAGTCTACTGTGCTACTGAGCCTAAAGCACATGGAATTGGCTTTCCATTCCTTAATCAGCTGTCACTGGTGAAACCCCTTCCATCCACCTGTTGCTTTCAGATCAATGCAGATGAAGGAACTGAAATTGCTTCAGTGTATTCCTCACAAAACTGTGTGTGAGAGAGTCAGTCCATTGATACCAGTCCAGCCCCTGACGATACCAGACCCAAAAGCACACAAACAACCCAGACGATCTAACAGGCTACAATGGATTGGACTGGAATTGAGTCACAACTGGGGTTGAGATGGGGGATGATGTGGACTGTGGTTGAGTCTGGGGATGATGTGGCCTGAGGTTGAGTCTGGGGATGATGTGGCCTGAGGTTGAGTCTGGGGATGATGTGGCCTGAGTTTGAGTCTGGGGATGATGTGGACTGGGGTTGAGTCTGGGGATGATGTGGCCTGGGGTTGAGTCTGGGAATGAGTCTCGGGATGATGTGGACTGGGGTTGAGTCTGGGGATGATGTGGACTGGGTTTGAGTCTGGGGATGATGTGGCCTGAGGTTGAGTCTGGGGATGATGTGGCCTGAGGTTGAGTCTGGGGATGAGTCTGGGGATGATGTGGACTGGGGTTGAGTCTGGGGATGAGTCTGGGAATGATGTGGACTGGGGTTGAGTCTGGGGATGATGTTTGGTCCTGAGTCTGGGGATGATGTCTGAGGGGATGAGTCTGGGGATGATGTGGACTGGGGTTGAGTCTGATGGGATGAGTCTGGGGATGATGTGGCCTGAGGTTGAGTCTGGGGATGATGTGGCCTGAGGTTGAGTCTGGGGATGAGTCTGGGGATGATGTGGACTGGGGTTGAGTCTGGGGATGAGTCTGGGAATGATGTGGACTGGGGTTGAGTCTGGGGATGATGTGGCCTGAGGTTGAGTCTGGGGATGATGTGGCCTGAGGTTGAGTCTGGGGATGATGTGGCCTGGGTTGAGTCTGGGGATGATGTGGACTGGGTTTGAGTCTGGGGATGATGTGGCCTGAGGTTGAGTCTGGGGATGATGTGGCCTGAGGTTGAGTCTGGGGATGATGTGGCCTGAGGTTGAGTCTGGGGATGATGTGGCCTGGGGTTGAGTCTGGGGATGATGTGGCCTGAGGTTGAGTCTGGGGATGATGTGGCCTGAGGTTGAGTCTGGGGATGATGTGGCCTGAGGTTGAGTCTGGGGATGATGTGGCCTGGGGTTGAGTCTGGGGATGATGTGGCCTGGGGTTGAGTCTGGGGATGATGTGGCCTGGGGTTGAGTCTGGGGATGATGTGGCCTGGGGTTGAGTCTGGGGATGATGTGGACTGGGGTTGAGTCTGGGGATGATGTGGCCTGAGGTTGAGTCTGGGGATGATGTGGCCTGGGGTTGAGTCTGGGGATGATGTGGCCTGAGGTTGAGTCTGGGGATGATGTGGCCTGGGGTTGAGTCTGGGGATGATGTGGCCTGAGGTTGAGTCTGGGGATGATGTGGCCTGAGGTTGAGTCTGGGGATGATGTTGCCTGGGGTTGAGTCTGGGGATGATGTGGCCTGGGGTTGAGTCTGGGGATGATGTGGACTGGGGTTGAGTCTGGGGATGATGTGGCCTGGGGTTGAGTCTGGGAATGATGTGGACTGGGGTTGAGTCTGGGGATGATGTGGCCTGAGGTTGAGTCTGGGGATGATGTGGCCTGGGGTTGAGTCTGGGGATGATGTGGCCTGAGGTTGAGTCTGGGGATGATGTGGCCTGAGGTTGAGTCTGGGGATGATGTGGCCTGGGGTTGAGTCTGGGATGATGTGGCCTGAGGTTGAGTCTGGGGATGATGTTGCCTGGGGTTGAGTCTGGGGATGATGTGGCCTGGGGTTGAGTCTGGGGATGATGTGGCCTGAGGTTGAGTCTGGGGATGATGTGGCCTGGGGTTGAGTCTGGGAATGATGGGGATGATGTGGCCTGAGTCTTGAGTCTGGGGATGATGTGGCCTGGGGTTGAGTCTGGGGATGATGTGGCCTGGGGTTGAGTCTGGGGATGATGTGGACTGAGGTTGAGTCTGGGGATGATGTGGCCTGAGGTTGAGTCTGGGAATGATGTGGACTGAGGTTGAGTCTGGGGATGATGTGGCCTGGGGTTGAGTCTGGGGATGATGTGGACTGGGGTTGAGTCTGGGGATGATTGTGGGATTGAGTCTGGGGATGATTTGGCCTGAAAGGTTGAGTCTGGGGATGATGTGGCCTGGGGTTGAGTCTGGGGATGATGTGGACTGGGGTTGAGTCTGTGGTATAACCATATACCACATCATGGTTGAGTCATGGGATGATGTGGCCTGAGGTTGAGTCTGGGAATGATGTGGCCTGAGGTTGAGTCTGGGGATGAGTCTGGGGATGATGTGGACTGGGGTTGAGTCTGGGGATGATTGTTGGGATTCATTCATTCTTACTGTTTGATCGTTGAAAGGAGAAAACAGAGAAGTCAACGGAGAGGAGAAATACTGTAGAGATACAATACTTAACAATATGCACGACGCAAAGTGGAGTGCTTGGACACAGCCCTTAGCTGTGGTATATTGGCCATATACCACACATCATGGTATAGTCTGATATACCACGGCTGTCAGCCAATCAGCATTCAGGGTTCAAACCACCCAGTTTATAAATTCTGTTTAATGCTGTGGGAAATACATTGTAAACCCACAAGAGAAGACCTATCATTAAGACATCAGTTGGAACAATGGACAATAGAGAAAAAGACCAAACCCACACGGTTTCATACACTGACTGACTGTTGTATTATTAACGATCTATACTCAACTAGTACGCAGGCCAAGCAGTCATACTGTATGTATTCCAGACCACAAAAGGTCACTCTGCTCTGTGATATTATACTTTTATGTCAACCATCAGTGTTAGCCATGGGCTGGAAGTGTCAGTGTGTACAGGACATGGGGCTGGAAGTGTCAGTGTGTACAGGACATGGGGCTGGAAGTGTCCGTGTGTACAGGACATGGGCTGGAAGTGTCAGTGTGTACAGGACATGGGGCTGGAAGTGTCAGTGTGTACAGGACATGGGGCTGGAAGTGTCAGTGTGTACAGGACATGGGCTGGAAGTGTCAGTGTGTACAGGACATGGGCTGGATGTTCAGTGAAAGATGTAATGACTGCATGCTTTGATGCGATAGCTGTATCTCTGTCATTGGTGTGTACTGGACATGGGCTCCATGTGTCTGTGACTGAATTCGTATTCACTGAAACACAATGCTGAATCACGACACAATGCTGAAACACAACACTGAAACGATAGCTCTCCACTTCTGACTCTAAAGCCTGTTTGGCAGGAATCACATGGTCATTATCAATCAAAGGGCTCAACAGAGAAGAACAGAAACAAACTCTGTTTCATAGGAAACTAATGCACTGAGAAAAACTGGAACTGAGAAGGTTTCAAAGTTGAGATATCTGCAAATGGGACCGTGCAGTGTGCTTAGGTTGGAGTTGTCTTAGGGGGCAGTGAGGTCATAATGCAGCCACAAAGAGAGCTGTTCCCAGGGCTCCAGGTCCCAGGGCTCCAGGTCCCAGGGCTCCAGGTCCCAGGGCTCCAGGTCCCAGGGCTCCAGGTCCCAGGGCTCCAGGCCCAAACTGTTCCCAGGGCTCCAGGTTCCAGGGCTCCAGGCCCAAACTGTGCCCAGGGCTCCAGGCCCAAACTGTACCCAGGGCTCCAGGCCCAAACTGTACTCAGGGCTCCAGTTCCCAGGGCTTCAGGTCCCAGGGCTCCAGGTCCAAACTGTTCCCAGGCCAAACGGATTTAACCAGTGTATCTGAGTTTTCTCCTGCCTGCCATTGGCAGGCCTGGTTTTTGGCAGAGGCATCCAAGCGTTGGGCCTCCAACATTGCATCACCTTTGCTTCACAGAGATGTCTTGAGCTGTGCCTGTGACTCATTCATTAGAAGTAGTTTGGGAGAAACTCCCAGACTGATGGGCAAACCTCAGCAGGGTAGTTATTCACACAGGTCTCAGCTGAAGAGCTCCGGGCTCTTTTTCCTCTTCATCCTCCTCTCTGTGTGTCTCCTTTAGGAAGTCCTCAGGGATTCACATTTACACACTTACCCTTGGAGCACCAATACACAAACACAATGAAAAGGTTCCTATAGCAGAGGAAACACAAGGGGGGAGATGTATTAGTGTAACACACATTGCTGAACACCATAGCAGGATTCCCAGCAGGAAGTCACTGGTTCAGTTCTTGTTTTATTATTCCTCTATAGTTCATCTGTACCATCAGAACGCTCGTGGTTAGAGCATTGGACTAGTAACTAGTAACCGAAAGGTTGCAAGTTCAAATCCCCGAGCTGACAAGGTACAAAATCTGTCGTTCTGCCCTTGAACAGGCAGTTAACCCACTGTTCCTAACAGGCATTTAACCCACTGTCATTGAAAATAAGAATTTGTTCTTAACTGACTTCCCTAGTAAAATAAAGGTAAAAAAAAAGAGAGGGGAGACAGAGAGAGGACGAGACAGAGTGAGAGTCAGAGAGAGGGGAGACAGAGGGCGAGACAGAGAGAGGGGAGACAGAGTGAGAGTCAGAGAGAGGGGGGAGACAGAGGGCGAGTCAGAGAGAGGGAGAGACAGTGAGAGTCAGAGAGGGGGAGACAGAGTCAAGTCAGAGAGAGGGGAGACAGAGGAGACAGAGAGTCAGAGAGAGGGGAGACAGAGTGAGAGTCAGAGAGAGGGGAGACAGAGGGCAGAGTGCAAGACAGAGGGGAGTCAGAGAGAGGGCGAGACAGAGTGAAAGTCAGAGAGAGGGGAGACAGAGGGCGAGTCAGAGAGAGGGCGAGACAGAGTGAGAGTCAGAGAGAGGGCGAGACAGAGTGAGAGTCAGAGAGAGGGCGAGACAGAGTGCGAGTCAGAGAGAGGGCGGGACAGAGGGCGAGTCAGAGAGAGGGCGAGACAGAGTGAGAGTCAGAGAGAGGGCGAGACAGAGAGAGGGCAAGACAGAGTGAGAGTCAGAGAGAGGGCGAGACAGAGTGCGAGTCAGAGAGAGGGGAGACAGAGGGTGAGACAGAGAGAGGGCGAGACAGAGGGCGAGTCAGAGAGGACTAGACAGAGAGAGAGAGCGAGAGAGGGGAGACAGAGGGCGAGACAGAGAGAGGGGAGACAGAGGGCAAGACAGAGAGAGAGGGGAGACAGAGTGAGAGGCAGAGAGAGGATGAGACAGAGTGAGAGTCAGAGAGAGGACAAGACAGAGTGAGAGTCAGAGAGAGGATGAGACAGAGAGAGGATGAGACAGAGAGAGGGGAGACAGAGGGCGAGACAGAGTGAGAGTCAGAGAGAGGGCGAGAGAGTGAGAGTCAGAGAGAGGGGAGACAGAGTGAGAGTCAGAGAGAGGGCGAGACAGAGTGCGAGTCAGAGAGAGGGCAAGACAGACAGAGGGAGAGACAGAGTCAGAGAGACGAGACAGAGTGCAGACAGAAAGTGAAGAGGACAGACAGAGAGGACGAGACAGACGAGTCAGAGAGAGGGAGACAGAGTGAGAGTCAGAGAGAGGAGCAAGACAGAGTGCGAGTCAGAGAGAGGGCAAGACAGAGTGAGAGTCAGAGAGAGGGCGAGACAGAGTGAGAGTCAGAGAGAGGGGAGACAGAGTGAGAGTCAGAGGAGAGAGACAGAGTGAGACAGAGGAGACAGAGTGAGAGTCAGAGAGAGACAGAGAGGGAGACAGAGTGAGAGTCAGAGAGAGGGCGAGACAGAGTGAGAGTCAGAGAGAGGGGAGACAGAGGGCGAGTCAGAGAGAGGGCGAGACAGAGTGAGAGTCAGAGAGGGGGAGACAGAGGAGCAGAGTCAGAGAGTCAGAGAGAGGAGACAGAGTGAGAGTCAGAGAGAGGGCGAGACAGAGGGCAAGACAGAGAGAGGGCGAGACAGAGTGCGAGGGTGAGACAGTCAGAGAGAGGGGAGACAGAGCAGAGAGTGAGACAGACAGAGTCAGAGAGAGGGGAGACAGAGAGAGTCAGAGAGACGAGACAGAGTGAGAGTGAGAGTCAGACAGAGTGCGAGTCAGAGAGAGGGAGACAGAGGGAGAGACAGAGAGAGGACGAGACAGACGAGAGAGGAGACAGACAGAGAGGAGAGACAGAGAGAGGGAGACAGAGACAGAGAGAGGGGACAGAGACAGAGAGAGGGGCGAGACAGAGAGAGGGCGAGACAGAGAGTCAGAGAGAGGGCGAGACAGAGTGACAGTCAGAGAGAGACAGAGTGAGAGTCAGACAGAGTGAGAGTCAGACAGAGTGAGAGACAGAGAGAGAGAGAGAGGACGAGAGAGAGAGAGAGAGAGAGAGAGGGGAGACAGAGGGCGAGACAGAGAGAGGGCGAGACAGAGTGAGTCAGACAGAGAGAGAGAGAGAGAGTGGAGACAGAGGGCGAGACAGAGAGAGGGCGAGACAGAGTGCGAGTCAGAGAGAGGGCAAGACAGAGTAAGAGTCAGAGAGAGGGCAAGACAGAGGGAGAGTCAGAGAGAGGGGAGACAGAGGGCGAGACAGAGAGAGTGGAGACCGAGTGAGAGTCAGAGAGAGGGGAGACAGAGTGCGAGTCAGAGAGAGGGGAGAAAGAGGGCGAGACAGACAGAGGGCGAGACAGAGAGAGGGCAAGACAGAGGGCGAGACAGAGAGAGGGCAAGACAGAGTGAGAGTCAGAGAGAGGGCGAGACAGAGTGAGAGTCATACAGAGTGAGAGTCAGAGAGAGAGAGAGAGAGAGAGGACGAGACATAGAGAGGACGAGACATAGAGAGAGGAGAGACAGAGTGAGAGTCAGAGAGAGGGGAGACAGAGTGAGAGTCAGAGAGAGGAGAGACAGAGAGAGAGTCAGAGAGAGGGGAGACAGAGTGAGAGTCAGAGAGAGGAGAGACAGAGTGAGAGTCAGAGAGAGGGGAGACAGAGAGTGAGAGTCAGTCAGAGAGAGGGAGACAGAGTGAGAGTCAGAGAGGGGGAGACAGAGTGAGAGTCAGAGAGAGGGGAGACAGAGTGAGAGTCAGAGAGAGGGGAGACAGAGAGAGAGTCAGAGAGAGGGAGTCAGAGAGAGAGTCAGTCAGAGAGAGAGGGGAGACAGAGAGAGAGTCAGAGAGAGGGGAGACAGAGTGAGAGAGAGAGGGGAGACAGAGAGAGAGTCAGTCAGAGAGAGGGAGACAGAGAGAGAGTCAGAGAGAGGGGAGACAGAGAGAGAGTCAGAGAGAGAGGGAGACAGAGAGAGTCAGGAGACAGAGAGAGAGTCAGAGAGAGGGGAGACAGAGAGAGAGTCAGAGAGAGGGGAGACAGAGAGAGGGGAGACAGAGGGGAGACAGAGAGAGGGAGACAAAACACTCTTCCATGAGCGCCAGGAAAGCCAAAGTATTGATGAGGTAGTGTGTGATGTAGTGTTGTAGCAGAGAGCCAGTGTTTCAAAGGAACCTCTTTGATGATAATAAAGTGGAACGATGACGAGCTCGGGATGTTGATGTGACACGCTCAGTAAGGATTGTTCAGCTGGGTGACAGGGACTAGGGGAGTGAGGCCGCGTAGTTTGGATCTGTCTCCTGGGTGACAGGGACTAGGGGAGTGAGGCCGCGTAGTTTGAATCTGTCTCCTGGGTGACAGGGACTAGGGGAGTGAGGCCGCGTAGTTTGGATCTGTCTCCTGGGTGACAGGGACTAGGGGAGTGAGGCCGCGTAGTTTGGATCTGTCTCCTGTTGTTCGGGCTGCCTGTGGCTGAGTGGGGATCTAGCTGTGTGGGGATCTAGCTGTGTGGGGCTCTAGCTGTGTGGGGCTCTAGCTGTGTGGGGCTCTAGCTGTGTGGGGATCTAGCTGTGTGGGGATCTAGCTGTGTGGGGATCTAGCTGTGCTGTGGGGATCTAGCTGTGCTGTGGGGATCTAGCTGTGCTGTGGGGAATGCACTCACCACCACACTGACTCATATTAAAAGGATGAGCAAGCTTCTTAGGGGCTGTATTGACAGAAGTGTAAAGCTGTGTAAACTATTTAGTAAGGAAGAAGGTGAGAAGGTGTTCTATCACACCGTATTAGTTAATACATAAACAATGTGTGTAACGTACCACGTCTGTTAGAGTGACTCTGTGTGGAGAGAGATAGGGAGGGAGAGGGAGAGAGAGAGACACATAGAGAGAGACAGAGAGAGAGAGAGATACATAGAGAGAGAGAGGGAGAGGGAGAGGGAGAGAGAGAGAGAGAGAGAGAGAGAGAGAGAGAGAGAGAGAGAGAGAGAGACAGAGAGAGAGAGAGAGAGAGAGAGAGAGAGAGAGAGAGAGAGAGAGAGAGATACAGAGAGAGAAACAGAGAGAGAGAGACAGAGAGAGAGAGAGAGAGAGAGAGAGACAGAGAGTGAGAGAGACATAGAGAGAGAGAGAGAGAGAGAGAGAGACACATAGAGAGAGAGAGAGACAGAGAGAGAGAGAGAGAGAGACACATAGAGAGAGAGAGACACATAGAGAAAGAGAGACAGAGAGAGAGACATAGAGAGAGAGACACATAGAGAGAGAGACACATAGAGAGAGAGAGACAGAGAGAGAGAGAAAGACAGAGAGAGAGACACACAGAGAGAGAGACAGAGAGAGAGAGAGAGAGAGAGACACATAGAGAGAGAGAGACAGAGAGAGAGAGAGAGACAGAGAGAGAGAGAGAGAGAGACATAGAGAGAGAGACACATAGAGAGAGAGACACATAGAGAGAGACATAGAGAGAGAGAGACACATAGAGAGAGAGAGAGACAGAGAGAGAGACATAGAGAGAGAGACACATAGAGAGAGAGACACATACAGAGAGAGTCAGAGAGAGAGAGAGAGACAGAGAGAGACAGAGAGAGAGAGACACATATAGAGAGAGAGAGAGAGAGAGAGAGACACACATAGAGAGAGAGACACATAGAGAGAGAGACACATAGAGAGAGAGACAGAGAGAGAGAGACAGAGAGAGAGAGAGAGAGAGAGAGAGAGAGACAGAGAGAGAGAGAGAGACACACATAGAGAGAGACACATAGAGAGAGACAGAGAGAGAGAGAGAGAGACAGAGAGAGAGAGACATAGAGAGAGAGACACATAGAGAGAGACAGAGAGAGAGAGAGACACATAGAGAGAGACAGAGAGAGAGAGAGAGAGACATAGAGAGAGACAGAGAGAGAGAGAGAGAGACAGAGAGAGAGAGAGAGAGACATAGAGAGACAGAGAGAGAGACATAGAGAGAGACACATAGAGAGAGAGACACATAGAGAGAGACAGAGAGAGAGAGACACATAGAGAGAGACAGAGAGAGAGAGAGAGAGAGAGAGAGAGAGAGACAGAGAGAGAGAGAGCGAGAGAGAGAGAGACAGAGAGAGAGAGAGAGAGAGACAGAGAGAGAGAGACACATAGAGACAGACAGAGAGAGAGAGACACATAGAGAGAGACAGAGAGAGAGAGAGACACATAGAGAGAGAGAGACAGAGAGAGAGAGACACAGAGAGAGAGAGACAGAGAGACAGAGAGAGAGACAGAGAGAGAGACACATAGAGAGAGAGAGAGACACAGAGAGAGAGACACATAGAGAGAGAGAGAGACAGAGAGAGAGAGAGAGAGAGAGACAGAGAGACAGAGAGAGAGAGATAGAGAGAGAGAGAGAGACACATAGAGAGAGACACACATATATATAGACAGAGACAGAGAGAGAGAGAGAGAGAGAGAGAGAGAGAGAGAGAGAGACAGAGAGAGACAGAGAGAGAGAGAGAGACACATAGAGAGAGAGAGACACACATAGAGAGAGAGAGAGATAGAGACACATAGAGAGAGAGAGAGACAGAGACAGAGAGAGAGAGAAAAGAAAAAGGGAGGACAGGGAGTGGGAATGTCTGTTGGTTAGTGATGTGGTGGTTCTGTGGTCAGAGCTGTGGTTGGGAGCAGACAGACAGACTGCACGCAGGCCCCTAGAGGGAAACACCTCACCAAACCAAGACCTCACAGACACATACATACACACTCCACCAACTGGCAGGCGGCCTCCCGGCTAGCGTCAGTCAATACGTAGTCACTGCTTTCTGCAGCTCGACGGAAAACTCATAAAGATAGAGAGAGAGAGAGAGAGAGAGACATAGAGAGAGATACAGAAACAGGGGCCCTGTTCACAAACACATAAAGACCCCACAGAGCCCCAGGACAGTAACACAATTAGACCCAACCAAATCATGAGAAAACAAAAAGATAACTACTTGACACATTGGAAAGAATTAACAAAAAAACAGAGCAAACTAGAATGCTATTTGGCCCTAAACAGAGAGTACACAGCGGCAGAATACCTGACCACTGTGACTGACCCAAAATGAAGGAAAGCTTTGACTATGTACAGACTCAGTGAGCTTAGCCTTGCTATTGAGAAAGGCCGCCGTAGGCAGACCTGGCTCTCAAGAGAAGTCAGGCTATATGCTCACTGCCCACAAAATGAGGTGGAAACTGAACTGCACTTCCTAACCTCCTGCCAAATGTATGACCATATTAGAGACACATATTTCCCTCCGATTACACAGATCCACAAATAATTTGAAAACAAACCCGATTTTGATAAACTCCCATATCTACTGGGTGAAATTCCACAGTGTGACATCACAGCAGCAAGATCTGTGACCTGTTGCCACAAGAAAAGGGCAACCAGTGAAGAACAAACACCATTGTAAATACAACCCATATTTATGCTTATTTATTTTCCCTTTTGTACTTTAACCATTTGTACATCGTTACAACACTGTATATATACATAATATGACATTTGTAATGTCTTTATTCTTTTGGAACTTCTGTGAGTGTAATGTTTACGGTTAATTTGTTTGTTTTATTTCACTTTTGTATATTATCTACCCCACTTGCTTTGGCAATGTTAACATATGTTTCCCATGCCAATAAAGCCCCTTGAATTGATAGAGAGAGAGAGAGAGAGACACACAGAGAGAGAGAGAGAGACAGAGAGAGAGAGAGAGAGACAGAGAGAGAGAGACAGGGAGAGAGAGAGAGAGACAGAGAGAGACAGAGAGAGAGAGAGAGACAGGGAGAGAGAGAGAGAGAGAGACAGAGAGACAGAGAGAGAGAGAGACAGAGAGAGAGAGAGAGAGACCGAGAGAGAGAGAGAGACAGGGAGAGAGAGAGAGACAGAGAGAGACAGAGAGAGAGAGACAGAGAGAGAGAGAGAGACATGAAGAAAGACACTGAGACACACACATCAGACACACCTCAGCACCAGTTTATAGTATTCCACTCCTCTGAAAGACAACACCCTGCCGCCACACTGCTTTCTCTGTAAAATGAAATAACCTTTAAGCCTGAGTTTTTACTGGGCTGTCAGAACTCAACACCCACTCATTGTCAGATTAGTGAAAGTGTGACGTTTGTGTCCGTGTGTGTGTGTGTGTGTGCGTGCGTGCACGTGTGTGCGGTGTGTGGTGTGTGGTGTGTGGGGTGTGGGGTGTGGTGTGTGGTGTGTGGGGTGTGGTGTGGTGTGTAGGGTGTGGTGTGTGGTGTGGTGTGTGGGGTGTGGTGTGTGGTGTGTGGGGTGTGGTGTGGTGTGGTGTGTGGGGTGTGGTGTGTGGGGTGTGGTGTGTGGGGTGTGGTGTGGTGTGTGGGGTGTGGTGTGGGGCGTGTGGTGTGTGGTGTGTGGGGTGTGGTGTGGTGTGTGGGGTGTGGGGTGTGGTGTGTGGGGTGTGGTGTAGGGTGTGGTGTGTGGGGTGTGGTGTGTGGGGTGTGGTGTGGGGTGTGGGTTGGGGGGTGGGGGGTGTGGTGTGGTGTGTGGGTTGGGGGTGTGGGGTGTGGTGTGGTGTGTGGGTTGGGGGTGTGGGGGTGTGGGGTGTGGTGTGGTGTGTGTGTTGGGGGTGGGGGGTGTGGTGTGTGTGGTGTGTGGGTGTGGGTGTGTGTGGGGTGTGGGTTGGGGGTGTGGGGTGTTGTGTGGGTGTGGGTTGGGGGTGTGGGGTGTGGTGTGGTGTATGGGGTGTGGGGTGTGGTGTGGTGTATGGGGTGTGGGGTGTGGTGTGGTGTGTGGGTTGGGGGGGTGTGGGGTGTGGTGTGGTGTGTGGGTTGGGGGTGTGGGGTGTGGTGTGGTGTGTGGAGTGTGGTGTGGTGTGTGGGTTGGGGGTGTGGGGTGTGGTGTGGTGTGTGGGGTGTGGTGTGGTGTGTGGGGTGTGGGTTGGGGTTGTGGGGTGTGGTGTGTGGGGGTGTGGTGGTGTGTGTGGTGTGGGGTGTAGTTTGGGGGTGTGGGGTGTGGTGTGGTGTGTGGGTTGGGGGGTGTGGTGTGGTGTGGTGTATGGGGTGTGGGGTGTGGTGTGTGGGTTGGGGGTATGGGGTGTGGTGTGGTGTATGGGGTGTGGGGTGTGGTGTGGTGTGTGGGTTGGGGGTGTGGGGTGTGGTGTGGTGTGGTGTGTGGAGTGTGGTGTGGTGTGTGGGTTGGGGGTGTGGGGTGTGGTGTGGTGTGTGGGGTGTGGTGTGGTGTGTGGGGTGTGGGTTGGGGTTGTGGGGTGTGGTGTGTGGGGTGTGGTGTGGTGTGTGTGGTGTGGGGTGTAGTTTGGGGGTGTGGGGTGTGGTGTGGTGTGTGGGTTGGGGGTGTGGGGTGTGGTGTGGTGTATGGGGTGTGGGGTGTGGTGTGTGGTTTGGGGGTATGGGGTGTGGTGTGGTGTATGGGGTGTGGGGTGTGGTGTGGTGTGTGGATTGGGGGGTGTGGTGTGGTGTGGTGTGTGGGGTGTGGTGTGGTGTGGTGTGGTGTGTGGGGTGTGGGTTGGGGGGGGTGTGGGGTGTGGGGTGTGGGGTGTGGTGTGTGGGTTGGGGGGTGTGGGGTGTGGGGTGTGGTGTGGTGTATGGGGTGTGGGGTGTGGTGTGTGGTATGTGGTGTGGGGTGTGGTGTGTGGTGTGGGGTGTGGGGTGTGGTGTGTGGTATGTGGGGTGGGGTGTGGTATGTGGGGTGTGGTGTATTGTATGCGGTGTGGTGTGTGGGGTGGGGTGGTGTGTGGTGTGTTGGGGTTAGCTTGGTAAAACTACAATCCTGGATTTATATTCCACCTAAACGGCAGCCCTGCCACTTAAACTGCCACTTAAACTGGGGGAAATGTACATTACATGTTACAAAAAGTTATAAAATGACTGTAAATATCCCAGATTGTGCCTTTGACTCCAACTATTCTGTAGCTCTGAAGTTCAGGCCCAAGTTCAGGTGTATGGGTGGCTAACCACGGCAGTTCACGGTGTAGTCATTAGCATGGGTGGCTAACCACGGCAGGTCACGGTGTAGTCATTAGCATGGGTGGCTAACCACGGCAGTTCAAGGTGTAGTCATTTGCATGGGTGGCTAACCACGGCAGTTCACGGTGTAGTCATTAGCATGGGTGGCTAACCACGGCAGTTCACGGTGTAGTCATTAGCATGGGTGGCTAACCACGGCAGGTCACGGTGTAGTCATTAGCATGGGTGGCCAACCACACCAGTTCACGGTATAGTCATTAGCATGGGTGGCTAACCACGGCAGTTCACGGTGTAGTCATTAGCATGGGTGGCTAACCACGGCAGGACACGGTGTAGTCATTAGCATGGGTGGCTAACCACGGCAGTTCACGGTGTAGTCATTAGTATGGGTGGCTAACCACGGCAGGTCACGGTGTAGTCATTAGCATGGTTGGCTAACCACGGCAGTTCACGGTGTAGTCATTAGCATGGGTGGCTAACCACGGCAGTTCACGGTGTAGTCATTAGCATGGGTGCCTAACCACGGCAGTTCACGGTGTAGTCATTAGCATGGGTGGCTAACCACGGCAGTTCACGGTGTAGTCATTAGCATGGGTGGCTAACCACGGCAGGTCACAGTGTAGTCATTAGCATTGGTGGCTAACCAAGGCAGGACACGGTGTAGTCATTAGCATGGGTGGCTAACCACGGCAGTTCACGGTGTAGTCATTAGCATGGGTGGCTAACCACGGCAGGTCGCAGTGTAGTCATTAGCATGGGTGGCTAACCACGGCAGTTCACGGTGTAGTCATTAGCATGGGTGGCTAACCACGGCATTAGTCATTAGCATTCTAGGCATCCCTTGCCCTAAGTAGCTACATTGGGGCGGCAGGGTAGCCTAGTGGTTAGAGCGTTGGACTAATAACTGGAAGGTTGCAAGTTCAAACCCCCGAGCTGACAAGGTACAAATCTGTCGTTCTGCCCCTGAACAGGCAGTTAACCCACTGTTCCTAGGCCGTCATTGAAAATAAGAATTTGTTCTTAACTGACTTGCCTGGTTAAATAAAGGTAAAATATGTTTATTTTTTATTTTTTTAAAGACACACTGGAACAGAAAACATTGTTATGTTTTGGGAGCCAGGTGTTATTGAACGAGAGAACATAGGAGTGTCTGTCAATGGAATGTGTTTTTTATTTGAAGTTTAAGTGATAGTTTATTCACGAGGCTACAAGTCTGTCTGAGGTGTAACAACCATTGTAGTTGATTTATTGGCAGGAAAGAGAACGTAGACAAAACGTAGAACATACACTCTTCTAAAACAAAAATGGTTCCAAAAGGGTTCTGTCCCCGCATGAGAAACATTTTGGGTTCCAGAGAGAATCCTTCATTGTGTTCCACGTATAACTATTTTGGGTTCCATTTAGAACCCTCTGTGGAAAGGGTCCTTACATGGAACCAAAAAAAAGGGTTCTTCAAAGGGTTCTAGAACCATTTTAGGTTCTAGAACGCACCTTTTATTCTAAGAGCGTAGATCCCATGATTTAGTTCTTGGTTTGGTTTTGGTTATTTGATTAAACTACTTCCTGATGATCGTCATGACAGACATTTTACAGTGTAAATTACCTTCTTCCTTCCGCGTCGAGTCGTCCACATTTAAAAACGTCTTTTACACACTGCTGCCAGAAAAGCAACATGAGAATTAAATTAATTTTAAAAAAGAACTTCAATCACTTTGTGTTTCTACATTCTTTTAACTTGTGTTCCATTAAAAAAAGCCCTTTATTTCCATGCCAAGGACATTGGTTTTAAAAGCTGAAATCGTCTTTAGATTATCCCTTTTAAAACTTGTCCCTGTGTGTGTGTGTGTGTGTGTGTGTGTGTGTGTGTGTGTGTGTGTGTGTGTGTGTGTGTGTGTGTGTGTGTGTGTGTGTGTGTGTGTGTGTGTGTGTGTGTGTGTGTGTGTGTGTGTGTGTGCGTATGTGTGTGTGTGCGTGTGTATTTGTAATTTGTTTCTGTACCTCACCATCATCACCGTCAGTAAAGGACCCCATAGGGGCTCCACAAAGCAATGTCACGGTTAGACCTGATTTGTAGCTTCACCACTAATGAATTCAGAATGCTTTTTCAGGCACATCATCATTTACTGAAACAAAGAACGCCACTGTGATGTCACAGTACGGTGTAATGTGTTATACACCCCGGCCTGCAGGGAGGAGAGGATTCAGTAAGGTTTCAGCCAGTTGATTAAGACGGGGCTTTGGAAACAGTGAGAGGAAATAATGCTTAGACGAGAGAGAGGAGTGTCTTGTCAAGAATATGCAGGGGAGTGGAGATGTAAAAAATGACAGAGACAGAGAGAGCTGAGAGAGAGAGTCAAGAAAATAGAAGAGAGATGAGAGAGAGAATGGGGGAGAGAGAGAGAGGAGGGAGGACAGAGAGAGAGAAGGGAGGACAGAGATAGAAGGGAGGACAGATAGAGAGAGAAAGCGAGAGAGAAGGGAGGACAGAGAGAGAGATGGGATGACAGAGAGAGATAGGAGGGAGGACAGCAAGAAAGAGAGAGAAGGCGAGAGAGAAGGAAGGACAGAGAGAGAGAGCACAGAGAGAGAGAGAGAGAAAGAAAGAAAGAAAGAAAGAAAGAAAGAAAGAAAGAAAGAAAGAAAGAAAGAAAGAAAGAAAGAAAGAAAGAAAGAATGAAAGAAAGAGGACAGAGAGAGAGAGAGGGAGAGAGAGAAGGAAGAACAGAGAGACAGAAAGAGAGAGAAAAATGGAGGACAGCAG
The DNA here is from genome assembly GCF_018296145.1 of Oncorhynchus tshawytscha. NCBI lineage: Eukaryota > Metazoa > Chordata > Actinopteri > Salmoniformes > Salmonidae > Oncorhynchus > Oncorhynchus tshawytscha. Next base: position 52,867,259 of record NC_056447.1, on the reverse strand, counting down.
AAAGAGAGAGACAGAAAGAGAGAGAGAAAGAGAGAGAGAGAAAGAGAGACAGAGAGAGAGAGAGAGGAGAGGGAGGAAGAAAGAAAGAAAGAAAGAAAGAAAGAGACAGAAAGAGAGAGACAGAAAGAGAGAGAGAGCGAAGGAAGGACAGAGATATCTGAGAGAGGTGTGATTGCAGAAAATGACTAAAGGATGAGGAGGAGTGGATACCAACAGGGTGTTTGATGCAAACCAGACAGAGAAGGGATTTAGTGAATGACGGGGGAGTGGAGAGAGGCAGGAGAGAGGGAATTAGGTAAAGACAGATGGGAGGATACAGGGAGGAGAGAGGGAGGAGTGTTTGCAGGAGAAAAGAAGGTGGGGTGGGAGGAGGAGGAGGGGAGGAGGTGGAGGGGAGGAGGAGGAGGGGGAGGAGGAGGAGGAGGGGGGGAGGAGGAGGAGGAGGATGGAGGAGGAGGAGGAGGAGGGGGAGGAGGTGGAGGAGGAGGAGGAGGAGGAGGAGGAGGGGGAGGAGGTGGAGGAGGAGGGGGAGGAGGAGGAGGAGGAGGAGGGGGGGAGGCGGGGGAGGAGGAGGAGGAGGGGGAGGAGGAGGAGGGGGAGGAGGAGGAGGGGGGGGGAGGAGGAGGGGGAGGAGGGGGAGGAGGTGGAGGAGGAGGAGGGGGGGAGGGAGGTGGAGGGGAGGAGGTGGAGGGTGGAGGAGGAGGAGGAGGAGGGGGAGGAGGTAACACTCCATCATTCCCGGAGACGTTGTGTGAGATTGGTGTTGTCGCGGGCATGCTGAGTCAGATAGAGCCTTTAGCCAATGATGGATGTGTCGTTTGGAAAACTCCATGTTTATATTCTCCTTCATTTGCATATCTATATGTATTTGCGGGGCATGTTTGGCACCTGCGAGAGAGGTCAAAAACACACTGCACACACGTAGATCTGGCCTGGTGACAAAGGAGACAGTTTAGTGACAGGGACATCCAACACAAACACTGTCCCTCGATGATGGAGGGCCCCGACAGTCACACACACACAAACACACACACACTTTGATGAAAGGGCACCTGGACTCACACTCACACAGATTAAAAACTGAATTACTGATTAAAAATCACTCTGGAACCTGTGGATGAGCGATGAGGGATGACACACACAGGCACACCCCGTCTCGTCTCTCTCTCACACCCCATCTCGTCTTTCTCTCTCTCTCTCTCTCTCTCTCTCTCTCTCTCTTTCTTCAGTTCTCTCTCTCTCTTTGTCTCTCTCTCTCTCTCTCTGTCTCTCTGTCTCTCTGTCTCTCTGTCAATTCAATTCAATTAAATTCAATTCAAGGGCTTTATTGGCATGGGAAACATGTGTTAACATTGCCAAAGCAAGTGAGGTAGACAACATACAAAGTGAATATATAAAGTGA
>NC_056447.1:52843357-52863357 GCF_018296145.1 Oncorhynchus tshawytscha | reverse complement strand
CCTAAAGCCAGATCAAATCTCAATCAGACTCAGTCCAGGGCACCTCTGTGTCCAACGTCTCACACTAACTGTGTGTGTGTGTGTGTGTCTGTGTGTGTGAGGAAAGCCTCCCTGCAAGTGTGTATGTGCCTGTCTGCGTGTGTGTGTGTGTGTGTTTGCGTGCGTGCGTGCGTGTGTGTCTGTGTGCGTGTGTGTGTGTGTGTGTGTCTGGCATGAAAGCGCCTCTCCTATGGGGCTGTGAGTCTGCGGGGTAGAGCCTGGAGAGTGTGTCTAATGGTACTTCTGATGAATTCATTAGCACTGAAGATGAAATGAGTTGTCAGGACAGGGTTATATATTGGACGTGATTTGTGCTCACACACACACACTCTCTGTGATCAGCCTGCTACACACACACATACACACACACACACAGCGTTTTTAACACCGCGTTAGATCAGCGTTAGATCAGCTTTAGCTAGCTGTAAATCTCTCTGTGTTGTTGGCACTGTAACTCGCTACCCAGATTGGTCTTCTGTCTGTCTCCCTCTCTCTCTTTGCAATCCCACAATGCAACGCGGCGCTAACAGGTGGCTCAACATTTGGGTGCTCTCCTTCAGTATCCAGCGAAGCGTTAGCCTCGGCTAATGAAGGACATGAGTTACATGCTTACACCATTGAGGACCCTTCTTCTGAGCCGGCACAAAACGGGTTCCTTCTGACATCTTTCAAATCAAATCAAATTGTACACGCGCCGAATACAACAGGTGTAGAGACCTTACCGTGAAATGCTTACTTTACATGCCCTTAACTAACAACGTTAACTCAAGAAATAGAGTGAAATAAAATATTTGTGTTATAAGTAGCACAATAAAATAACAGTAACGAGGCTGTATACAGGGGGTCCCGGTAACCGAGTCAATGTGCAGGGGGTTCAGGTTTGTCGAGGTAATTTGTAAAGGTAGGAAGAGTTAAAGTGACTATGCATAGATTATAAACAGAGAGTAGCAGCAGTGTAAAATAGGGGTCTGGAAAGCCCTTTGATTAGCTGTTCAGGAGTCTTATGGCTTAGGGGTAGAAGCTGTTAAGGAGCCTTTTGGTCCTAGACTTGGTGCTCCGGTACCGCTTGCCGTGCGGTAGCAGAGAGAACAGTCTATGATTAGGGTGGCTGGAGTCTTTGGCAATTTTTAGTGACTTCCCCTGACACTGCCTGGTATAGAGGTCCTGGATGGCAGGAAGCTTGGCCCCAGTGATGTACTGGGCCGTTCGCACTACCCTCTGTAGCGACCTTACGGTCAGATGTCGAGCAGTTGCCATACCAGGCGGTGATACAACGCGTCAGGATGCTCTCGATGGTGCAGTTGTAGAACCTGTTTTATGATCTGGGGACCCATGACAAATCTTTATCAGTCTCCCGGAGGGGGGGGGGCACGTTGTCGTGCCCAGCTTCACAACTGTCTTGGTGTGGAGTGTGTAACGAAGGCATGCTTAGTGTATTTACTGTACAGTAAAACCACCTAGTAATGTTATTAAGTAGTGAGACATCAGGAACACCAGCCAGCATCACTCAGTCTGAGGCCGCTGAAGCCCCTGAGGCCCCTGAAGAGAAGGTTACGACGCTGGGTGGCAAAGTCACACAGCGCCCACCAACCCCACCTTTTCCTAGAGCCCGACATCCATCCTTGCATCGGTCCTCTTGCTACTCCATCCCACGAGGCGCAGTGTGTGTCAGTGCCAGCACGCCACGGTTTCCCCTCTCCAGGCACCAAGGCTAATTAGATTTTAAATTTGACGCGACTCGGCTGCTAATAGTTTGAGTTCTCCATTAATTAATGTGATTTGACTTGTGCTAATTTCTTGCGCTACCCGCTCCTCCGCTGACGAATGTTGAAACAAACTGACGGTCGGGGCGATTCTCTCGGAGTTAACGGAGTGACACATGATGAGGAGGTGGAGACGGAGACAGGGGTCGACAGGTGAGGGTCCAGGCTTAGGGAGACAGCTGGAGGGTGTGTGTGTGTGTCTGTGTGTGTGTGTGTGTGTGTGTGTGTGTGTGTGTGTGTGTGTGTGTGTGTGTGTGTGTGTGTGTGTGTGTGTGTGTGTGTGTGTGGACGTGTTGAACTATTCTTGTGGGGACCAGAAGTTCATGAGGTCAAATGCTATTTCTTGGGAGTTTAGGGTTAAGGTTAGAATTAGTGTTAGATTTAGAATTATGTTAAGAGTTTAGGTTTAGGAGTTAGGGTTAGTTTTAAGGTTAGAGTTAGGAGCTAGGTTTAGGGTTAGAGTTAGGGTTATGAGCTAGGGTTAGGATCTAGGGTTAGGGTCAGGAGTTAGGGTTAGGAGCTAGGGTTGGTGTTAGGTTTAGAGTTAGGGTTAGGAGCTAGGGTTAGGAGCTAGGGTTAGGGTTAGGAGCTAGGGTTGGGATCTAGGGTTAGGGTTAGGATCTAGGGTTAGGGTTAGGATCTAGGGTTAGCGTTAGGATCTAGGGCTAGGGTTAGGATCTAGGGCTAGGGTTAGGAGCTAGGGTTAGGGTAAGAGTACGGGTTAGGGTTAGGAGCTAGGGTTGGTGTTAGGGTTAGGATCTAGGGTTAGGGTTAGGAGCTAGGGTTAGGGTTAGGGTAAGAGTACGGGTTAGGATCTAGGGTTAGGGTTAGGAGCTAGGGTTAGGGTTAGGATCTAGGGTTAGGGTTAGGGTTAGGGTTAGGGTTAGGGTTAGGGTTAAGGTTAGGGTTAGGGTAAGAGTATGGGTTAGGGATAGGAGCTAGGGTTGGTGTTAGGGTTAGGATCTAGGGTTAGGGTTAGGAGCTAGGGTTAGGGTTAGGAGCTAGGGTTAGGGTTAGGATCTAGGGTTAGGGTTAGGAGCTAGGGTTAGGGTTAGGATCTAGGGTTAGGGTTAGGAGCTAGGGTTAGGGTTAGGATCTAGGGTTAGGGTTAGGAGCTAGGGTTAAGGTTAGGGTTAGGGTAAGAGTACGGTTTAGGGTTAAGGTTATTTTTAAGGAAAAATAGGATATGGAATGGGACTGAAGTGTGTATCCTTACAAGGTTATTTATCCCACTACCATTATAAATACCCCACTACCATTATAAATACCCCACTACCACTATAAATACCCCACTACCAATACCCCACTACCACTATAAATACCCCACTACCACTATAAATACCCTACTACCACTACCAATACCCCACTACCACTATAAATACCCCACTACCACTACCAATACCCCATTACCACTACCAATACCCCACTACCATTACCAATACCCCACGACCACTATAAATACCCCACTAGCACTATAAATACCCCACTACCACTATAAATACACCACTACCACCACCAATACCCCACTACCACTATAAATACCCCACTACCACTACCAATACCCCACTACCACTATAAATACCCCACTACCACTACCAATACCCCACTACCACTATAAATACCCCAATACCACTATAAATACCATACTACCACTACCAATACCCCACTGCCACTATAAATACCCCACTACCACTACCAATACCCCATTACCACTACCAATACCCCACTACCATTACCAATACCCCACGACCACTATAAATACCCCACTAGCACTATAAATACCCCACTACCACTATAAATACACCACTACCACTACCAATACCCCACTACCACTATAAATACCCCACTACCACTATAAATACCCCAATACCACTATAAATACCCCACTACCACTACCAATACCCCACTACCACTATAAATACCCCACTACCACTATAAATACCCCACTACCACTACCAATACCCCACTACCACTATAAATACCCCACTACCACTATAAATACCCCACTACCACTACCAATACCCCACTACCATTACCAATACCCCACTACCACTACCAATACCCCACTACCACTATAAATACCCCACTACCACTACCAATACCCCACTACCACTATAAATTCCCCAATACCACTACCAATACCCCACTACCACTAAATACCCCACTACCACTACCAATACCCCACTACCACTATAAATACCCCACTACCACTACCAATACCCCACTACCACTATAAATACCCCACTACCACCACAAATACCCCACTACCACTACCAATACCCTACTACCACAATAAATACTGCACTACCACTACCAATACCCCACTGCCACTATAAATACCCCACTACCACTACCAATACCCCACTACCACTACCCCACTACCACTACCAATACCCCACTACCACTACCAATACCCCACTACCACTATAAATACCCCACTACCACTATAAATACCCCACTACCACTATAAATACCCCACTACCACTATAAATACCCCACTACCACTACCAATACCCTACTACCACAATAAATACCCCACTACCACTACCAATACCCCACTGCCACTATAAATACCCCACTACCACTACCAATACCCCACTACAGCTATAAATACCCCACTACCACTACCAATACCCTACTACCACAATGAATACCCCACTACCACTATAAATACCCCAATACCACTATAAATACCCCAATACCACTATAAATACCCTACTACCACTACCAATACCCCACTACCACTATAAATACCCCACTACCACTACCAATACCCCATTACCACTACCAATACCCCACTACCATTACCAATACCCCACGACCACTATAAATACCCCACTAGCACTATAAATACCCCACTACCACTATAAATACACCACTACCACTACCAATACCCCACTACCACTATAAATACCCCACTACCACTACCAATACCCCACTACCACTATAAATACCCCACTACCACTACCAATACCCCACTACCACTATAAATACCCCAATACCACTATAAATACCCCACTACCACTACCAATACCCCACTACCACTATAAATACCCCACTACCACTATAAATACCCCACTACCACTACCAATACCCCACTACCATTACCAATACCCCACTACCACTACCAATACCCCACTACCACTATAAATACCCCACTACCACTACCAATACCCCACTACCACTATAAATACCCCACTACCACTACCAATACCCCACTACCACTAAATACCCCACTACCACTACCAATACCCCACTACCACTATAAATACCCCACTACCACTACCAATACCCCACTACCACTATAAATACCCCACTACCACCACAAATACCCCACTACCACTACCAATACCCTACTACCACAATAAATACTGCACTACCACTACCAATACCCCACTGCCACTATAAATACCCCACTACCACTACCAATACCCCACTACCACTAAATACCCCACTACCACTATAAATACCCCACTACCACTACCAATACCCCCACTACCACTATAAATACCCCACTACCACTATAAATACCCCACTACCACTATAAATACCCCACTACCACTACCAATACCCCACTACAGCAATAAATACCCCACTACCACTACCAATACCCTACTACCACTATAAATACCCCACTACCACTACCAATACCCCACTACCACTATAAATACCCCACTACCACTACCAATACCCCACTACCACTACCAATACCCCACTACCACTATAAATACCCCACTACCACTATAAATACCCCACTACCACTATAAATACCCCACTACCACTACCAATACCCCACTACCACTATAAATACCCCACTACCACTACCAATACCCCACTACCACTAAAAATACCCCACTACCACTATAAATACCCCACTACCACTATAAATACCCCACTACCACTACCAATACCCCACTACCACTATAAATACACCACTACCACTACCAATACCCCACTACCACTATAAATACCCCACTACCACTACCAATACCCCACTACCACTATAAATACCCCACTACCACTACCAATACCCCACTACCACTATAAATACCCCACTACCACTACCAATACCCCACTACCACTATAAATACCCCACTACCACTATAAATACACCAATACCACTATAAATACCCCAATACCACTATAAATACCCCACTACCACTATAAATACCCCACTACCACTACCAATACTTCACTACCACTATAAATACCCTACTACCACTACCAATACCCCACTACGACTATAAACACCCCACTACCACTATAAATACCCCATTATCACTACCAATACCCCACTACCATTACCAATACCCCACTACCACTACCAATACCCCACTACCACTATAAATACCCCACTACCACTACCAATACCCCACTACCACTATAAATACCCCACTACCACTATAAATACCCCACTACCACTACCAATACCCCACTACCATTACCAATACCCCACTACCATTACCAATACTCCACTACCATTACCAATACTCCACTACCACTACCAATAACCCACTACCACTATAAATACCCCACTACCACTACCAATACCCCACTACCACTACCAAAGATTAGAGAAGATATTGTTTGAAGAGGGTTTCAGATGTTTTCTGAAGATTGGCAGGGACTCTGCTGTCCTATCTTCTGGGGGAAGCTGGTTACACTGTTGGGGTGCCTGGACAGAGAAGAGCTTAGACTGAGCTGAGCGGGAGATGCGCTGGGGAGGGCCAAGAAACCTGAGGAGGCAGAGTGCTAGGATTGGGGTGTAGGGTTTGAAAATAGCCTGAGGTAGGTACAGTTGTTCCATAGGTACAGTGCATTCGGAAAGAATTCAGACCCCCTGACTTTTTCTTATTTCTTATTTTTAAATGGATTAAATAGTTTTTTCCCCTCATCAATCTACATACAATACCCCATAATTACATCACAGTACCCCATAATTACATCACAATACCCCATAATTACATCACCATACCCCATAATTACATCACATACCCCCTAATTACATCACAATACCCCATAATTACATCACAATACCCCATAATTACATCCCAATACCCCATAATTACATCACAATACCCCATAATTACATCACAATACCCCATAATTACATCCCAATACCTCATAATTACATCACAATACCCCATAATTACATCACAATACCCCATAATTACATCACCATACCCCATAATTACATCACATACCCCTAATTACATCACAATACCCCATAATTACATCACAATACCCCATAATTACATCACAATACCCCATAATTACATCCCAATACCTCATAATTACATCACAATACCCCATAATTACATCACAGTACCCCATAATTACATCACAATACCCCATAATTACATCACCATACCCCATAATTACATCACATACCCCTAATTACATCACAATACCCCATAATTACATCACAATACCCCATAATTACATCACAATACCCCATAATTACATCACAATACCCCATAATTACATCACAATACCCCATAATTACATCCCAATACCTCATAATTACATCACAATACCCCATAATTACATCACAATACCCCATAATTACATCACCATACCCCATAATTACATCACATACCCCTAATTACATCACAATACCCCATAATTACATCACAATACCCCATAATTACATCACCATACCCCATAATTACATCAATACATCACAATACCCCATAATTACATCCCAATACCTCATAATTACATCACAAATAATTACATCACAATACCCCATAATTACATCACCATACCCCATAATTACATCACAATACCCCATAATTACATCACAATACCCCATAATTACATCACAATACCCCATAATTACATCACAATACCCCATAATTACATCACAATACCCCATAATTACATCACAATACCCCATAATTACATCACAATACCCCATAATTACATCACAATACCCCATAATTACATCACAATACCCCATAATTACATCACAATACCCCATAATTACATCACAATACCCCATAATTACATCACAATATCCCATAATTACATCACAATACCCCATAATTACATCACAATACCCCATAATTACATCACAATACCCCATAATTACATCACAATACCCCATAATTACATCACAATATCCCGTAATTACATCACAATACCCCATAATTACATCACAATATCCCATAATTACAAGGCAAAAATAAGTTTTTTTGAAATATCACTTTTGTTTCTTCTTTTTTTTGTGGTACTTTTTACCCCTTTTTCTCCCAGATTGGCTCCCAGTCTTGTCCCATCACTGCAACTCCCGTACGGACTCAGGAGAGGCGAAGGTCGAGAGCTGTGCATCCTCTGAAACATGGCCCTGCCAAGCCGCACCGCTTCTTGACAAACTGTTTGTTTAAACCACCAACGTGGAAACACCGTACAACTGGCCATGTGCCCAGCCCACCACAGGAATCTCTAGAGCGCGATGGGACAAGGACATCCTGGCCGGCCAAACCCTCCCCTAACCCGGACTACGCTGGGACAATTGTGCGCCACCTCATGGGTCTCCCGGTCACGGCCAGCTGCAACACAGCCTGGGATTGAACCTGGATCTGTGGCGATACCCCTAGCACTGCCTTACACTGCTGTGCCAGCCGGAGGGCCTGAAATATCACTTTACCTAAGTATTCTGATCCTTTACTCAGAACTTTGGAAGCAATTACAGGCGCGAGTCTTCTCGGGTATGACGCTACAAGGTTGGCACACCTGTATTTGGGGGGTTTCTCACATTCTTCTCTGCAGATCCTCACAAGCTCTGTTAGGTTGGATGGGGAGCGTTTCTCACAGCTATTTTCAGGTCTCTCCAGAGATGTTCAGTCTGGTTCAAGTCCGGGCTCTGGCTGGGCCACTCAAGGACATTCAGGTCGTTGTCCTGTTGGAAGGTGAACCTTCACCCCAACCTGACATCCTGAGCTCTCTGGAGCAGGCTTTCTTCAAGGATCTCTCTTTACTTTGCTCCTTTCATCTTTCCTTCGATCCTGACTAGTCTCCCAGTCACTGCCGCTGAAAAATATCCCCACAGCATGATGCTGCCACCCGCATTCCTCCAGGCGGGATGCTTGGAATCAGGCCGAATAGTTCAATCTTGGTTTCATCAGACCAGAGAATCTTATTTCTCATGATCTGAAAGTTCTTTAAGTGCCTTTTGGCAAACTCCAAGCGGGCTATCATGTGCCTTTTACTAAGGAGTGGCTTCTGTCTGGTCACTGTACCATAAAGGCCTGATTGGTAGAGTGCTGCAGAGACGGTTGTTCTTCTGGAAGGTTCTCCCATCTCCACAAAGGATCACTGGAGCTCTGTCAGAGTGACCATCGGGTTCTTGGTCACCTCCCTGACCAAAGCCCTTCTCCCCCGATTGCTCAGTTTGGCTGGGAAGAGTCTTGGTGGTTTCAAACTTCTTCCATTTAAGAATGATGTAGGCCACTGTTTTCTTGAGAACCTTCAATGCTGCAGAAATGTTGTGGTACCCTTCCCCAGATCGGTGCCTCGACACAATCCTGTCTCGGAGCTCTATGGACAATTCCTTTAACCTCATGGCTTGGTTTTTGCTCTGACATGTACTGTCAACGGTTGAACTTTATATAGACAGGTGTGTGCCTTTCCAAATCATGTCCAATCAATTGAATTTACCTCAGCTGGACTCCAATCAAGTCGTAGAAATGTCTCATGATCAATGATCAATGGAAACAGGATGCATCTGAGCTCAATTTCGAGTTTCATAGCAAAGTGTCTGAATACTTATGTAAAAAGGTATTTCTGTTTTTTATTTCTTATAAATGCTAAGAAATGTATAAACCTGTTTTTTCTTTGTCATTATGGGATATTGTGTGTACATTGGTGAGGGAAAAATCTACGGACGTTGTAAAGCCTGAACCCTCAGGAGCTGATGTTTGAAGAGAATGACAGGGTGTTATCCAGAGTCAAGGGTCTTTGCACTATGGGAGGGCGACACTGAGGAGTTGTCAACCGTGATGGAGAGGTCTTTGAGCGGGCAGGCCTTCCCCATAGGAAGAGCAGTTCTGTCTTGTAGAGGTTGAGCTAGAGGTGATGGGCCGACATCCAAGTTGAGATATCTGCCAGGCATGGAGAGATGCATGTCACCACCTGGGTATCAGAAGGGGGGAAGGAGAAAAGTAGTTCATTGTCACCCGCATAGCAATGATAGGAGAGACCATGTGAGGATATGACGGCGCCGAGTGACTTTTTGTATAGAGAGAAGAGGAGAGGGCCTAGAACCGAGCCCTGGGGGACACCAGTAGTGAGAGTATGTGGTGCAGACACAGATCCTCTCCACATCACCTGGTAGGAGCGGCCTGTAATCCAAGAGTGTGCAGAACCTGAGATGCCTGAGAGAGTGGAGAGGAGGCTATGATGGTTCATAGTATCAAAGGCAGCAAATAGATCAAGGTTGATGAGAACAGAGCAAAGAGAGACGGCTTCTCAGTCCGGAGAGCCTCCATGACACAGAGAAGAGCAGTCTCGGTGGAGTGACCCGTCTTGAAACCCGACCGGAGCCTGACAGAAAGATAACAAGAGAGATGTTCAGAGACAGCACGCTCAAGTGATTTAGAAAGAACAGAAAGAAGGGATACAGGTCTATAGTTTTTGAAGTCAGATGAGTCGAGTGTTGGTTTCTTGAGGAGGGAAGCAACTCAGGCCATTTTAAAGTCATAGGGACGAAGCCAGTGGTCATGGATGAGTTTATGAGGTAAGTGAGGAATGGGAGATGGTCTCCAGAGATGGTCTGGAGAAGGGAGGGTCGACCGTTCAGGTTGTCGGGCGTGGCCAGACCTCACTAGTTGCAGGATGTGATTTGGAGAGAGAAGGGGGGGAAAGAGGTCAAGGCATTGGGCTGTGTGAGTGAGACCAGTGGACTCAATAGGCTGAGTGAATGAGTAGTGGACGTCCACAGAGAGGGAGGAGGTGGAGGATTAAGTAGGGAGGAGAAGGTGGAAAATAATTTCCTAGGGTTAGAGGCAGGCGCTTGACATTTAGATAGAAAGTGGCTTTAGCAGAGGATACAGAGGAAGATAAGGTAGAGAAGAGGTAGTGGAAGGATGATAGGTCCTCTGGAAGTTTAGTTTTCCTCCATTTTCGCTCAGCTACCCGCAGCCCTGTTCTGTAAGATCGCAATGAGTCATTTGGCCGCCAGGGAGGAAAGGGGACAGTGCAAGTCATAGGATGCAGGAACGGAGGAGAGTAGGGTCAAAGTGACAGAATCAGGAGACCACGATAGGATAGAGGAGGAGAGAGTTGTGGGAGAGAAAGAGCAAAGATTGCGATGGCGCATGACCGTCTGGGTAGCGGCTGAGGGGTTAGGGTTGGAGGAAAGGGAGATAGAAAAGGAAAGAAAGTAGTGATCAGAGACCTGGAGGGGGGTTGAGGTGAGATTAGTAGGCTTGTAAAGATGAGGTCATATTGCCTTGTGAGTTGGAAGGGATTGGGACAGTGTGAGGTCAAAAGAGGAAAGTAGGGGAAAGAGAGAGTTCGGGGCGGCAGGTAGCGTAGTGGTTAGAGTGTTGGACTAGTAACCGAAATGTTGCAAGATCGACTCCCTGACCTGACAAGGTAAAAATCTGTACATGGTAGTTAACCCAATGTTCCTAGGCTGTCATTGAAAATAAGAATTTGTTCTTAACTGACTTGGCTGGTTAAGAAAAAGGAAGAGAGTTGGAAAGAAATGAATCAAAGAGGCCTCCCGAGTGGCGCAGCAGTAGTAATAGAGGCGTCACTACAGATCCGGGTCGATGGCCGGCAGTAACTGGGAGACCTATGAGGCGGCGTACAATTGGACAAGCGCTGTCCAGGTGAGGGGAGGGTTTGACCTGCTGACCTCCCTGTCCCATCGTGCTCTAGCAACTCCTATTGGCGGCTGGATTCCGGGGTCGTGTTGCGGAGGACGCGCGGCTCTCGACCTTCGCCTCTCCAGAGTCCGTACGGGGGATGCAGTGATGGGACAAGGACGTAACTGCCAATAATTGGATAACACGAATATTGGGGAGAAAAAAAAAGTATTTATTAATTCATTTTTCGAAAGCAGACGTCGGGAGATTGAAGTACAAAGAGCGGTGAGCTATCGTTCAGAAAATATACTTATTAACAAGGTGTCAAGCTCATTGAGGAATTCTCCAAGGGCACCTGGTGGGCGATAGATGACAATAATGTTAAGCTTGAGTGGACAAGTGACAGTGACAGCATGGATTCAAATGAGGAGATGGACAGGTGTGAGAAAAAAGAGAAAATCTCAGTTTAGGAAAGATGAGTAGATCTGTACCACCACCGCAGACCAGATAATCACCAAACAGCAGACGTTTGATTTCTGAGTCCGGTAAGGTGAGGCCAGGTGAGGCCAGGTGAGGCCAGGTGCTAAAGACTGTTCTAGTCCCCTCGTCAATTCACTGATATATACACTACCGTTCAAAAGTTTAGGGTCACTTAGAAATGTCCATTAAAAATAACATCAAATTGCTTGCTGTTTGGGGTTTTAGGCTGGGTTTCTGTACAGCACTTTGAGATATCAGCTGATGTACGAAGGGCTATATAAATAAATGTGATTTGATTTGTTCAAATTGATCAAAAATACAGTGTAGACATTGTTAACGTTGTAAATGACTATTGTAGCTGGAAATGACAGATTTTTTATGGAATATGTACATAGGCGTATAGAGGCCCATTATCAGCAACCATCACTCCTGTCTTCCAATGATACGTTGTGTTAGCTAATCCAAAAGTATAATTTTAAAAGGCGAATTGATCATTAGAAAACCATTTTGCAACTATGTTAGAACATCTGAAAAAGATTATTAGATTAAAAGAATCAATAAAACTGGACTAGTTGAGTATCTGGAGCACCAGCATGTGTGGGTTCGATTACAGGCTCGAAATGGCTAGAAACAAAGGACTTTCTTCTGAAACTCATCAGTCTATTCTTGTTCTGAGAAATTAAGGCTATTAACATGCGAGAAATTGCCAAGAAACTGAAGATCTCATACAGCACTGTGTATTACTCCCTTCACAGAACAGAGAAAACTGTCTCTAACTAGAATAGAAAGAGGAGTGGGAGGCCCCGGTGTACATTAGAGTGTCTAGTTTGAGAAACAGACGCCTCGCAAGTCCTCAACTGGCAGCTTCATTAAATAGTACCTGCAAAACACCAGTGAAGAGACGACTCCGGGATGCTGGCCTTCTAGGCAGAGTTCCTCTGTCCAGTATCTGTGTTCTTTTGCCCATCTTAATCTTTTCTTTTTATTGGCCTGTCTGAGACATGGCTTTTTCTTTGCAACTCTGCCTAGACGGTCAGCAATCCGGAGTTGCTTCGTCACTGATGACGTTAAGACTGATGAAAGGCAAGAACCTAGGAAGAAACCTAGAGAGGAACCAGGCTCTGAGGGGAGGCCAGTCCTCTTCTGGCTGTGCAGGGTGGAGATTATAAGAGTGCATGGCCATTAGGGCCAGAGAGAGAGAGAGAGCAGGTCGAAAACAGCAGGTATTGGACAAGGTAGCACGTCCAGTGAACAGGTCAGGGTTCCATAGCCGCAGGCAGAACAGTTGAAACTGGAGCCACAGCATGACCAGATGGACTGTGGACAGCCAGGAGTCATCAGGCCAGGTAGCTCTGATGCATGGTCCTAGGGCTCAGGTCCTCCAGGAGGGGAGGGAGAGAGGGAGAGATAATTAGAGGGAGTATACTTAAATTCACACCGGACACCAGATAAAAGAGGAGAATTACACCAGATATAACAGACTGACCCTCGCCCCCAGCACATACTACAGCATAGACACTGGAGGCTGGGACGGGAACGGGACAGGGGGTCGGGGACACTGTGATTCCATCCGACGATAACCCCTAGAGCGGGGGGTTATCCCACTAGAGGGATATCAACAGACCACCTACTTAACCACTTGTGCATTGGGGAAAGTACAATAAGCTTTTCAATCACTCCCATGAGTGCTGTGGCCAACCTTTCCTGCTGTGTTCTCAGGTTCTTTGTGCCTGTGTGTGTTATCATGTGGCTGGGTGAATCTAGTTGGTCCTCAGACAGAAGGTCTAGGGCACGCAGGGTGTTTGGACACCAGAGTTTAGACACTCTGTGTTTGGGAAAGGTTTATTTTCTTGCATATGTTTCCCGTTTGAGGAGTACAATCTATGGCTTGTGTATGTCCTTAGTGGGTGGGGGGGGGTCCAGGTTCTCCTGGTCTTTGGGTTCTTCATTTGTCTGTCCTCCTGTGATGTCGAGGCTATGGTCAGGGTCTGAGTTGGGCTGTTCTGCTGAATTCTCTGGGAGAGTGGCCAGCTCTCTAATGGGTTGTTCTGATGGCTTCTCTGGGAGAGTGGCCAGCTCCCTAATGGGTTGTTCTGTATCATACATCCTTTTTCCCACCTTCTTCTCTAGTGCTCTGTTCTCCTCTAGTGCTCTGTTCTCCTCTAGTGCTCTGTTCTTTTCTAGTGCTCTGTTCTTCTTCTCTAGTGCTCTGTTCTTCTCCTATAGTGCTCTATTCTTCTCCTCTAGTCCTCTGTTCTTCTCTAGTGCTCTGTTCTTCTCCTCTAGTGCTCTGTTCTTCTCCTCTAGTGCTCTGTTCTTCTCCTCTAGTGCTCTGTTCTTCTTCTCTAGTGCTCTGTTCTCCTCTAGTGCTCTGTTCTTCTCCTCTAGTGCTCTGTTCTTCTCCTCTAGTCCTCTGTTCTTCTTCTCTAGTGCTCTGTTCTTCTCTAGTGCTCTGTTCTTCTCCTCTAGTGCTCTGTTCTTCTCTAGTGCTCTGTTCTTCTCCTCTAGTGCTCTGTTCTTCTCTAGTGCTCTGTTCTTCTCCTCTAGTGCTCTGTTCTTCTCCTCTAGTGCTCTGTTCTCCTCTAGTGCTCTGTTCTTCTCTAGTCCTCTGTTCTTCTCCTCTAGTCCTCTGTTCTTCTTCTCTAGTCCTCTGTTCTTCTCCTCTAGTGCTCTGTTCTTCTCCTCTAGTGCTCTGTTCTTCTCTAGTCCTCTGTTCTTCTCCTCTAGTGCTCTGTTCTTCTTCTCTAGTCCTCTGTTCTTCTCCTCTAGTCCTCTGTTCTTCTCCTCTAGTCCTCTGTTCTTCTCCTCTAGTCCTCTGTTCTTCTTCTCTAGTGCTCTGTTCTCCTCTAGTGCTCTGTTCTTCTCCTCTAGTCCTCTGTTCTTCTCCTCTAGTGCTCTGTTCTTCTTCTCTGGTGCTCTGTTCTTCTCCTCTAGTACTCTGTTCTTCTTCTCTAGTGCTCTGTTCTTTTCTAGTGCTCTGTTCTTCTCCTCTAGTGCTCTGTTCTTCTTCTCTAGTGCTCTGTTCTTCTCCTCTAGTGCTCTGTTCTTCTCCTCTAGTGCTCTGTTCTTCTTCTCTAGTGCTCTGTTCTTCTCCTCTAGTGCTCTGTTCTTCTCTAGTGCTCTGTTCTTCTCCTCTAGTGCTCTGTTCTTCTCCTCTAGTGCTCTGTTCTTCTTCTCTAGTGCTCTGTTCTTCTTCTCTAGTGCTCTGTTCTTCTCCTCTAGTGCTCTGTTCTTCTCCTCTAGTGCTCTGTTCTTCTCCTCTAGTGCTCTGTTCTTCTCCTCTAGTGCTCTGTTCTTCTTCTCTAGTGCTCTGTTCTTCCCCTGCTCCTGCTCTTTCTCCCATCTCTCTTTCTCTCTCTCTCTCTCTCTCCTACCTCCCTCTCCTCCCTAGTTGGACCATGTTGGTTTTGTCTTCCAGGGAGGGCTTTAAGGAGACAGACACCTCCTATATATCATGCTGGATTATACTGGCTCCAACAACACAACACTGGTACACACACAACACTAATTTCAATTACAACACATTAGTTCCGTTTTCAGATTATGCTCCCATGGCTCCAATGTATAAAGCTCGTTCATCATTTTGTCCTGCAATAATATGATGGTATGAGGATCTTTATCGTTTAATAACCTAACATGGGTATATATCTACACAGGCATTTTAAAGTACTATTTATGAACCAAGGACCCGATTTGATTATCTTAGCTATCTGTGATCAGGAATCTAGATAAATGAATGTAGTAACCGATGAAATAGTCACAGCCACGTGTGATTGGGTTAATGAAGGTCGTTTGTCAAATTTGCGAGGGGAGATGGTTAATGTGTGTGTTTGTGTGTGTGCGTGTGTGAACATGTATGTGACTATAAGTGTACAGTACTATATGTGTGTATTAATGACTGAGAATTTTGGCATGTGTGAATTGGATCATTGAACTCATCTCCATCTCTCTCTCTCTCTCCCTCTCTCTCTCTGGTTTTTGACACATTTGAAAGGCCTCACAATGAGTCTTGACTTCCTGTTCATGTGTTTGTGTGTTTGGTTGCCTTCGGTGCCAGCTGAGCTACCCTCCATTCATGTGGCAACTACCCCATCTCAGTTTCCCATCGAGTCTTACCCCTTCCCCCCTCGCCACTGGCACTATCCATTGTAGATATCACCACACAGCTTCTTCCTGGCAAACAATCGCCATGACCACCGCCACCCCAGCCATCACCGTGGCGATGCCAGGCTGTCGCCATGGCTGCGGTCAAGTGATTGGCAGGTGCTGGGATGGATGTCCTGTGTCGCCCAATGACTGGCCAACGTTTGTGTCGCCATGTTCTGACAACCTGCTGTGGTCCCAGCTGACCGTGGTTCAAATAACACTAATATAACTCATATTTCATATACGTTGAGTGTTTGCTTTATCGTGTCTGGAGCAACAGGGCTTGCAGTTTAGTTTTGGACCCAATTTGGGCCAGGAAAGCTCAATGAACCGCACAGCATTCTTCTAGGCTTTGTTTATCTCATTCTATAGAACCGTGTTGACACAAGCATTCTTCTAGGCTTTGTTTATCTCATTCTATAGAACCGTGTTGACACAAGCATTCTTCTAGGCTTTGTTTATATCATTCTATAGAACCGTGTTGACACAAGCATTCTTTTAGGCTTTGTTTATATCATTCTATAGAACCGTGTTGACACAAGCATTCTTCTAGGCTTTGTTTATCTCATTCTATAGAACCGTGTTGACACAAGCATTCTTCTAGGCTTTGTTTATCTCATTCTATAGAACCGTGTTGACACAAGCATTCTTCTAGGCTATGACAGATTGGACCTTTCATTAGCTTCTCATAATTGCATGTTTTTTTGTATCATCTGATTGTCTTGTTGTTGACGTCATCGTTCATCAGTCAACTACCACTTGAATTATCGGCGTTTTAAAGCTTTCAAATTGTAGCTTCAAATTGTAAGGAATTGAACAAACAGGGAAATTAGAGACAGTGGCGCAGACACTTGCAGACGCGAAAACACCCACACGCACGCACGCGCGCGCGCACACACACACACACACACACACACACACACACACACACACACACACACACACACACACACACACACACACACACACACACACACACACACACACACACACACACACACACACACACACACACACACACACACACACAGAGTCTGTCACAGGCCTGGGAGAAGAAATGATGTGCGTGATGAAATTTGACTGGTGCTTTTAAAATGAGGCCCTCTTCTCTTCCCCACATTTAATTTAAAAAACACATTGTCTACACAGATTAATATTAATTCCAGCAAGGAAAAGAAGGTTCCCTACAGACAAAATCAAATAACTACCCCACCCGCCCCCCTGTCCTTAGATATATCACAATATAATGTTGCCTTCTAGACACTGCTTTCATTAAACACTCCAAGCTAAATGCTCTGCATAGATGAATGTTAATGCTCTGTTTTTGTGTGTGTGTGTGTGTGTGTGTGTGTGTGTGTGTGTGTGTGTGTGTGTGTGTGTGTGTGTGTGTGTGTGTGTGTGTGTGTGTGTGTGTGTGCGTGCGTGCGTCTGTGTCTGTGTCTGTGTCTGTGTGTGTGTGTGTGTGTGCGTGTGTGTCTGTCTATGAAGTGACGGCTGCAGTGAATTGACAAGGTGAAGCGAGGCAAGTCTACCCTGGGGTTAACCTTTAACTGCAGCGGGCTAAATCAGGGTCACACACAGACTGTTTTAAACCAATCGGCTTTGAAACAGACTGTTTTAAACCAATCGGCTTTGAAACAGACTGTTTTAAACCAATCGGCTTTGAAACAAAAGCATACACCTCATACACATGGTTGTGGGTTTAAGAAAACGAAGACGCCTGTACCATGTCAGATACAGAGTTCAAATGTACTCAATTTTGAGTTTGCATCCCGATATTACACTTCATATACGTCACAGAAGACTGAGATATAACAAAATGGTTTGACATAGAAACACTGAACTTTCTACATTTAGAAATGTTAGTAACATTCCACCCATGAGGCCACTAGGTAATGTGACTGCAGGAAAGGGCTACGAGAGACCCATACAGCCCCCTAGATGACTCGATATAGCCCCACAGAACCCCAGAAAGCCCATAGAGACCCATACAGCCCCCTAGATAACTCGATATAGCCCCACAGAACCCCAGAAAGCCCATAGAGACCCATACAGCCCCCTAGATAACTCGATATAGCCCCACAGAACCCCAGAAAGCCCATAGAGTCCCGTACATCCCAAAAGATAATGCCATAAAGACCCATAGAGCCCTATAAAGCTCCACAGAATCCCATAAAGCTCGTAGAGCCCTATAAAGACCCTTAAAGCCCCATAAAACCTCATAGAGCCCTATAAATACCAATAGAGCACTATAAATTCTCACAGAGCCCCATAAATCCCCATAGAGCCCTAAAATAACCCATAGAGCACTACATATTCTCACAGAGCCCCATAAAGCCCCATAGAGTCCCATAAAGCCCCATAGAGCCCAATAAAGACCCATAGAGCCCCATAAAGCCCAACAGAGCCCTATAAAGCCCCACAGAGCCCCATAAATGTAATTAAAACTAAATGCATGCTCTTCAACCGATCTCTGCCCGCACCTGCCTGCCCGTCCAGCATCACTAGTCTGGAATGTTCTGACTTAGAATATGTGGACAACTTCAAATACCTAGGTGTCTGGTTAGACTGTAAACTCTCCTTCCAGACTCACATTAAGCATCTCCAATCCAAAATTAAATCTAGAATCGGCTTCCTATTTTGCAACAATGCATCCTTCACTCATGCTGCCAAACATACCCTCGTAAAACTGACTATCCTGCCGATCCTTGACCTCGGCGATGTCATTTACAAAATAGCCTCCAACACTACTCAGCAAATTGGATGCAGTCTATTACAGTGCCATCCGTTTTGTTACCAAAGCCCCATATACTACCCACCACTGCGACCTGTGCGCTCTCGTTGGCTGGTCCTCGCTTCATACTGGTCGCCAAACCCACTGGCTCCATGTCATCTACAAGTCTCTGCTAGGTAAAGCCCCGTCTTATCTCAGCTCACTGGTCACCATAGCAGCACCCACACGTAGCACGCGCTCCAGCAGGTATATTTCACTGGTCATCCCCAAAGCCAATTCCTCCTTTGGCTGCTTTTCCTTCCAGTTCTCTGCTGCCAATGACTGGAACTAATTGCAAAAATCACTGTAGCTGGAGACCCATATCTCCCTCACTAACTTTAAGCACCAGCTGTCAGAGCAGCTCACAGATCATTGCACCTGTACATAGCCCATCTGTAAATAGCCCATCCAACTACCTCATCCCCTTACTGTTATTTTATATTTTTTACTCCTTTGCACCCCACTATTTCTATCTCTACTTGCACATTCATCTTCTGCACGTCTATCACTCCAGTGTTTAACAACAAGATTCCATTTCACTGGGACAACATGCTTCCATTTCACTGGGACAACAAGATTCCATTTCACTGGGACAACAAGATTCCATTTCACTGGGACAACATGCTTCCATTTCACTGGGACAACATGCTTCCATTTCACTGGGACAACATGCTTCCATTTCACTGGGACAACATGCTTCCATTTCACTGGGACAACAAGATTCCATTTCACTGGGACAACATGCTTCCATTTCACTGGGACAACAAGATTCCATTTCACTGGGACAACATGCTTTCATTTCACTGGGACAACAAGATTCCATTTCACTGGGACAACATGCTTCCATTTCACTGGGACAACAAGATTCCATTTCACTGGGACAACATGCTTCCATTTCACTGGGACAACATGCTTCCATTTCACTGGGACTACAATATTCCATTTCACTGGGACAATATGCTTCCATTTCACTGGGACAACATG
>NC_056447.1:52833357-52838357 GCF_018296145.1 Oncorhynchus tshawytscha | reverse complement strand
AGGTAAAATAAAAAAACAAGTGTCTTATGTCGGTTGAAAGCTTAAATTCTTGTTAATATAACTGCACTGTCTGATTTACAGTAGCCATTACAGCGAAAACATGCCATGTGATTGTTTGAGGACGGCGCCCCACGTCAAAATATTTTTCCACCGGCACAGGTTTCATAAATTCACAAATAGCCATTAAATATTCACTTACTTTTTGAAAATCTTCCTCTGATTTGGAATCCAAAGGGTCCCAGCTATAACATGTAGTGTCGTTTTTGTTAGATAAAATTATTTTTTATATCCCACAAGTCTGTTTAGTTGGCGCCATCGATTTGAGTAATCCACTCGTTCAACCTGCAGAGAAAGGAATCGAAAATCTACCCCTAAACTATGTTTCAACAAGTCAAAATATGTTTCTATTTACTCCTCAGATACCCTAAAATGTAATCAAACGATAACATTTCTTATGGAAAGAAGTATGTTCAAAAGGAAACCGATTTTAGCAGATGCGTTCTGTCTTCATCGTGCGCATAAATACGAATTTCGAAGACTGTGTCACTGTACTAAAACTGATATTTCTTATTAGCCTGAAACCTTGAACATAGACTGCTGACACCTTGTGGAAGCCATAGGAATTTCAGCCTGGGAGCTAGAACTCAGTATGCCCCTATACTTTCCATTGTAAGACCCATGGGCTCTCAATTTAAAAAAAATCTATTTAGTGTTTCTTTGGATGTTCTCCTACCATATCTATTGTGTTATATTCTCCTACATTATTTTAACATTTCTACAAACTTCAAAGTGTTTTCTTTCCAATGGTACCAATTATATGCATATCCTGGCTTCAGGGCCTGAACTACAGGCAGGTTACTTTGGGCCTGAACTACAGGCAGTTTACTTTGGGCCTGAACTACAGGCAGTTTACTTTGGGCCTGAACGACAGGCAGGTTACTTTGGGCCTGAACTACAGGCAGGTTACTTTGGGACTGAACTACAGGCAGGTTACTTTGGGACTGAACTACAGGCAGTTTACTTTGGGAATGTCATTCAGGCAGAAATTGAGAAAAAAAGGGCCAGGTAAGGGTAGGGGAATTGCTGTTACAAGAAAATGTTCAGAGTATGTAACATCTAGCACACTGAATCAGGTGATTCAATCCCTGGTCCTATCACACTTAGAGTACTGTCCCTGGTCCCATCACACTTAGAGTACTGTCCAGTTTTAAGGTCAATCCTTGGTCCTATCACATTTAGAGTACTGTCCAGTTATATGGTCAATCCTTGGTCCTATCACATTTAGAGTACTGTCCAGTTATATGGTCAATCCCTGGTCCTATAACACCTAGAGTACTGTCCAGTTATATGGTCAATCCCTGGTCCTATCACATTTAGAGTACTGTACAGTTATATGGTCAATCCCTGGTCCTATCACACTTAGAGTACTGTCCAGTTATATGGTCAATCCCTGGTCCTATCACACTTAGAGTACTGTCCAGTTATATGGTCAATCCCTGGTCCTATCACACTTAGAGTACTGTCCAGTTATATGGTCAATCCCTGGTCCTATCACACTTAGAGTACTGTCCAGTTATATGGTCAATCCCTGGTCCTATCACATTTAGAGTACTGTCCAGTTATATGGTCAATCCCTGGTCCTATCACACTTAGAGTACTGTCCAGTTATATGGTCAATCCCTGGTCCTATCACACTTAGAGTACTGTCCAGTTATATGGTCAATCCCTGGTCCTATCACACTTAGAGTACTGTCCAGTTATATGGTCAATCCCTGGTCCTATCACACTTAGAGTACTGTCCAGTTATATGGTCAATCCCTGGTCCTATCACACTTAGAGTACTGTCCAGTTATATGGTCAATCCCTGGTCCTATCACACTTAGAGTACTGTCCAGTTATATGGTCAATCCCTGGTCCTATCACACTTAGAGTACTGTCTGGTTATATGGTCAATCCCTGGTCCTATCACACTTAGAGTACTGTCCAGTTATATGGTCAATCCCTGGTCCTATCACACTTAGAGTACTGTCCAGTTATATGGTCAATCCCTGGTCCTATCACACTTAGAGTACTGTCCAGTTATATGGTCAATCCCTGGTCCTATTACACTTAGAGTACTGTCCAGTTATATGGTCAATCCCTGGTCCTATCACACTTAGAGTACTGTCCAGTTATATGGTCAATCCCTGGTCCTATTACACTTAGAGTACTGTCCAGTTATATGGTCAATCCCTGGTCCTATCACACTTAGAGTACTGTCCAGTTATATGGTCAATCCCTGGTCCTATCACACTTAGAGTACTGTCCAGTTATATGGTCAATCCCTGGTCCTATTACACTTAGAGTACTGTCCAGTTATATGGTCAATCCCTGGTCCTATCACACTTAGAGTACTGTCCAGTTATATGGTCAATCCCTGGTCCTATCACACTTAGAGTACTGTCCAGTTATATGGTCAATCCCTGGTCCTATTACACTTAGAGTACTGTCCAGTTATATGGTCAATCCCTGGTCCTATCACACTTAGAGTACTGTCCAGTTATATGGTCAATCCCTGGTCCTATCACACTTAGAGTACTGTCCAGTTATATGGTCAATCCCTGGTCCTATCACACTTAGAGTACTGTCCAGTTATATGGTCAATCCCTGGTCCTATCACACTTAGAGTACTGTCCAGTTATATCGTCATCTGCAGAAAAGAAAGATATAACAAAGCTCAAAAACACTCTAAACAGGGCAGCCAGATTAGCTCTTCATTGCTCAAAACAGGGCAGCCAGATTAGCTCTTCATTACTGAAAACAGGGCAGCCAGATTAGCTCTTCATTGCTCAAAACAGGGCAGCCAAATGCATCAGAATCTGTCATGGCTTCACGTTAGAAACAAATTACTATCTAGTCTTCAGATTTTTCAGAAACCACAGCATTTTTCAGGCCAATTAGTACATACTAGCAACACGCATAACCACCAAACCAGACTGGCAAATTAAGGGCAGCTAAGACAACCCAAGCCAAGGACAAATTGCCTTAAATCTACAGTTTTTTACAGAGCCACAGCTGAATGGAACTCTTTACCAATCCATATTTCTCAGGCAAAAAGTAAATTCATCTTCAAGATTTTTTATTTTTTTTACATCTGATGTGATAGACCTCATGACTGGACAGGAAGTAGAAAGAACATCTGATGTGATAGACCATATGACTGGACAGGAAGTAGAAAGAACATCTGATGTGATAGACCATATGACTGGACAGGAAGTAGAAAGAACATCTGATGTGATAGACCATATGACTGGACAGGAAGTA
Source organism: Oncorhynchus tshawytscha (assembly GCF_018296145.1). Classification (NCBI taxonomy): domain Eukaryota; kingdom Metazoa; phylum Chordata; class Actinopteri; order Salmoniformes; family Salmonidae; genus Oncorhynchus; species Oncorhynchus tshawytscha. Next base: position 52,835,054 of record NC_056447.1, on the reverse strand, counting down.
GAAAGAACATCTGATGTGATAGACCATATGACTGGACAGGAAGTAGAAAGAACATCTGATGTGATAGACCATATGACTGGACAGGAAGTAGAAAGCATCAACTGAATGTTAAATGTGTTTCCTGTCAGGTATTTTATTTTGTCTGTATTGTCTAATCAAATCAAATCAAAGTTTATTTGTCACGTGCGCCGAATACAACAGGTGTAGGTAGACCTTACAGTGAAATGCTTACTTACAGGCTCTAACCAATAGTGCGAAAAAGGTATTAGGTGAACAATAGGTAAGTAAAGAAATAAAAACAACAGTAAAAAGACAGTGAAAAATAACAGTAGCGAGGCTTTATACAGTAGAGAGGCTATATACAGTAGAGAGGATTTATACAGTAGAGAGGCTATAGACAGTAGAGAGGCTTTATACAGTAGAGATGCTATATACAGTAGAGAGGCTATATACAGTAGAGAGGCTATATACAGTAGAGGGGCTATAGACAGTAGAGAGGTTATATACAGTAGCCAGGCTACATACAGGCACCGGTTAGTCAGGCTGATTGAGGTAGTATGTACATGTATATAGATATGGTTAAAGTGACTATGCATATAAGATAAACCAACTGAGGTAGTATGTACATGAATGTATAGTTAAAGTGACTATGCATATAAGAGGGGCGTAAAAAGAGGGGTTGGGGGGGGGACACACAATGCAAGTAGTCCGGGTAACCATTTGGTTACCTGTTCAGGAGTCTTTTGGCTTGGGGGGTAAAAACTGTTGAGAAGACTTTTTGTCCTAGACTTGGCACTCCGGTACCGCTTGCCATGCAGTAGCAGAGAGAACAGTCTACGACTGGGGTGGCTGGGGTCTTTTACAATGTTTAGGGCCTTCCTCTGACACCGCCTGGTGTAGAGGTCCTGGATGGCAGGCAGCTTTGCCCCAGTGATGTACTGGGCCGTATGCACTACTCCCTGTAGTGACTTGAGGTTAGAGGCCGTGCAATTGCCGTACCAGGCAGTGATGCAACCATGCTCACGATGGTGCAGCTGTAGAAACTTTTGAGGATCTCAGGACCCATGCCAAATCTTTTAAGTTTCCTGAGGGGGAACAGGCTTTGTCGTGCCCTCTTCACGACTGTCTTGGTGTGTTTGGACCATTCTAGTTTGTTGTTGATGTGGACACCAAGGAACTTGAAGCTCTCAACCTGCTCCACTACAGCCCCGTCGATGAGAATGGGGTCGTGCTCGGTCCTCCTTTTCCTGTAGTCCACAACCATCTCCTTAGTCTTGGTTACGTTGAGGGATAGGTTGTTATTCTGGCACCACCCGGCCAGGTCTCTGACCTCCTCCCTATAGGCTGTCTCGTCGTTGTCGGTGATCAGGCCTACCACTATTGTGTCGTCTGCAAACTTAATGATGGTGTTGGAGTCGTGCCTGGCCATGCAGTCGTGGGGGAACAAGGAGTAAAGGAGGGGACTGAGCACGCACCCCTGGGGAGCTCCAGTGTTGAGGATCAGGGTGGCAGATGTGTTGCTACCTACCCTCACCATCTGTAGTCAATGAATAGCATTCTCACATAGGTTTTCCTTTTGTCCAGGTGGGAAAGGGCAGTGTTGAGTGCAATAGAGATTGTGAAGTCTTATTTGTGGTTGTTGGTAATGTTTTGTTAACTGGTGTTGAACCCGGGAAGATTAGCTAGCATTACGGCGT
>NC_056447.1:52813357-52825857 GCF_018296145.1 Oncorhynchus tshawytscha | reverse complement strand
TTGTGCTACCTGTATTTAGTCACAGATCAGACACATTTTTTAAATAAACGATAAGTAGAATTAGAGGGGGAAGGCAGACGTATATACACACACACACACACACACACACACACACACACACACACACACACAGTCATTTGTCTCGTTAGCACTAATTGAAAAGGAATGGAGCCCAGTCTGTAATTATACTACTGGTGCTGATGATTCTGCTGCCATCTGTTACCTCCAGTCAGGGACAGGGTCATACTCAGTTAGAACTAAAAGGAAGCTGTTTCCTCCAGTCAGGGACAGGGTCGTACTCAGTTAGGACAGGGTCATATTCAGTTAGAACTAAAAGGAAGCTGTTACCTCCAGTCAGGGACAGGGTCGTATTCAGTTAGGACAGGGTCATACTCAGTTAGAACTAAAAGGAAGCTGTTACCTCCAGTCAGGGACAGGGTCGTACTCAGTTAGGACAGGGTCATACTCAGTTAGAACTAAAAGGAAGCTGTTTCCTCCAGTCAGGGACAGGGTCGTATTCAGTTAGGACAGGGTCATATTCAGTTAGAACTAAAAGGAAGCTGTTTCCTCCAGTCAGGGACAGGGTCGTATTCAGTTAGGGACAGGGTCATATTCAGTTAGAACTAAAAGGAAGCTGTTACCTCCAGTCAGGGACAGGGTCGTACTCAGTTAGGACAGGGTCGTACTCAGTTAGGGACAGGGTCGTATTCAGTTAGAACTAAAAGGAAGCTGTTACCTCCAGTCAGGGACAGGGTCGTACTCAGTTAGGACAGGGTCGTACTCAGTTAGGGACAGGGGTATTCAGTTAGAACTAAAAGGAAGCTGTTACCTCCAGTCAGGGACAGGGTCGTATTCAGTTAGGACAGGGTCGTATTCAGTTAGAACTAAACGGATGCTGTTACCTCCAGTCAGGGACAGGGTCGTATTCAGTCAGGGACAGGGTCGTATTCAGTTAGAACTAACAGGAAGCTGTTACCTCCAGTCAGGGACAGGGTCGTATTCAGTTAGGACAGGGTCGTACTCAGTTAGAAATAAAAGGAAGCTGTTTCCTCCAGTCAGGGACAGGGTCGTATTCAGTTAGAACTAAACGACACTTCATGTTATCTCTAGGACCCTTTGGATGATAAATCAGAGCAAGATTTCAGAATGTAAGAAAAACATTTCAGAGGTGAATTTATCAAACCTCTCACGGTGAAAAAAGTGTTTTGTTGTTAGGAGCTCTCCTCAAACAATAGCATGTCATTTTTTTCGCAGTAATAGCAACTGTAAATTGGACAGTGCAGTTATATTAACAAGAATTTAAGCTTTCAGCCGATATAATACACTTATATGTACCGGCATTTGTTGTTTCTCTAAAATCTGTGATCGTGACACAAGGCACTGCATGATTTACAACTGTCCCTGTTGACGGAACGCCGATCCCTATAACACCTTCAGTCTCCAATCCTTTATCTGATCTTCCCTGTTTTAGTTTTGCTCCACTTTTTGCTTTGCTTCCTGTGTTTATGTTTGGTGTGGGCTTTTATTTTGTTTGTCTCTGCTTGGACAGATCAGATGGGTGCTCATGGTGGGTGTCTTTTAGATTACAGTTGTTGTTGCTTGTCAACTTTCAGTGGACACCCCCATGAAGTGTCTTTCAGAGCCCTTCCTAAAACCTGTTTCGGTTTGGTCAATGTCAGTGCTAACGTCCAGCGACTCTTTGTTAGTTCCCCCTTCTGTTTGTGGAACACGTTTTGGGGGTTTTTCTTGCTGGGGAACGTAACACTTAGATATTGGGATGTATTGTGGGTGGTTGGCTCTACGCCAATAACCACATACTCTGATGGACTGTATACATTGAGCTATTTAAGGGACCACACTACTTTTCCCTCCATAATACTAGGACAGCTATCACTACTACTAGGACAGCTATCACGACTACTAGGACAGCTATCACGACTACTAGGACAGCTATCACGACTACTAGGACACCTATCACGACTACTAGGACAGCTATCACTACTACTAGGACAGCTATCACTACTATTAGGACAGCTATCACTACTACTAGGACAGCTATCACTACTACTAGGACAGCTATCACTACTACTAGGACAGCTATCACGACTACTAGGACAGCTATCACGACGACTAGGACAGCTATCACGACTACTAGGACAGCTATCACTACTACTAGGACAGCTATCACTACTATTAGGACAGCTATCACTACTATTAGGACAGCTATCACTACTACTAGGACAGCTATCACTACTACTAGGACAGCTATCACTACTATTAGGACAGCTATCACTACTATTAGGACAGCTATCACTACTACTAGGACAGCTATCACTACTGCTAGGACAGCTATCACTACTACTAGGACAACTATCACTACTACTAGGACAGCTATCACTACTACTAGGACAACTATCACTACTACTAGGACAGCTATCACTACTACTAGGACAGCTATCACTACTACTAGGACAGCTATCATTACTACTAGGACAACTATCACTACTACTAGGACAACTATCACTACTACTAGGACAGCTATCACTACTACTAGGACAACTATCACTACTACTAGGACAGCTATCACTACTACTAGGACAACTATCACTACTACTAGGACAGCTATCACTACTACTAGGACAGCTATCACTACTACTAGGACAGCTATCACTACTACTAGGACAGCGATCACTACTACTAGGACAGCTATCACTACTACTAGGACAGCTATCACTACTACTAGGACAGCTATCACTACTACTAGGACAGCTATCACTACTACTAGGACAGCTATCACTACTACTAGGACAGCTATCACTACTACTAGGACAACTATCACTACTACTAGGACAGCTATCACTACTACTAGGACAACTATCACTACTACTAGGACAGCTATCACTACTACTAGGACAGCTATCACTACTACTAGGACAGCTACTACTAGGACAGCTATCACTACTACTAGGACAGCTATCACTACTACTAGGACAGCGATCACTACTACTAGGACAGCTATCACTACTACTAGGACAACTATCACTACTACTAGGACAGCTATCACTACTACTAGGACAGCTATCACTACTACTAGGACAGCTATCACTACTACTAGACAACTATCACTACTACTAGGACAGCTATCACTACTACTAGGACAGCTATCACTACTACTAGGACAGCTATCACTACTACTAGGACAGCTATCACTACTACTAGGACAGCTATCACTACTACTAGGACAGCTATCACTACTACTAGGACAGCGATCACTACTACTAGGACAGCTATCACTACTACTAGGACAACTATCACTACTACTAGGACAGCTATCACTACTACTAGGACAGCTATCACTACTACTAGGACAGCTATCACTACTACTAGGACAACTATCACTACTACTAGGACAGCTATCACTACTACTAGGACAACTATCACTACTACTAGGACAGCTATCACTACTACTAGGACAACTATCACTACTACTAGGACAGCTATCATTACTACTAGGACAGCTATCACTACTACTAGGACAGCTATCACTACTACTAGGACAGCTATCACTACTACTAGGACAGCTATCATTACTACTAGGACAGCTATCACTACTACTAGGACAGCGATCACTACTACTAGGACAGCGATCACTACTACTAGGACAGCGATCACTACTACTAGGACAGCTATCACTACTGCTAGGACAGCTATCACTACTACTAGGACAACTATCACTACTACTAGGACAGCTATCACTACTACTAGGACAGCTATCACTACTACTAGGACAACTATCACTACTACTAGGACAGCTATCACTACTATTAGGACAGCTATCACTACTACTAGGACAGCTATCACTACTACTAGGACAACTATCACTACTACTAGGACAGCGATCACTACTACTAGGACAGCTATCACTACTACTAGGACAGCTATCACTACTACTAGGACAACTATCATTACTACTAGGACAGCTATCACTACTACTAGGACAGCTATCACTACTACTAAATGTGTTGAGCAACAGGGACACAGTCTGTTTGTTGCTCAACGTCCCAGTGCTGATCTGAGAGGAACACGACAAAGGCCAGGTATTTACTACCTCTTGTATTACGGTTGAAAACCCACAAAATGTTGCCGAGTTAAAGCAGTTCTGTGTGGAAGAGGAAGACCAAAATTCTTCCACAGCGACAAGAGAGACTGATGAACAACGACAGGAAGTCGTTTGGTAGCAGTCATTGTAGCTGAAAGGTGGAACAACCAGTTATTGAGTGTAAACAGTGTTTATTAAATAATAAACTTTGTTTATTAAACAATAAATGAAATAAGTATTTTTTTTTAAATGTGATTTTTGATTCACTCGGGGTTCTCTTTATCTAATATTAGGTTGTGGTTATAGATCTGATAACAAGTGTCAATAATATGCAAAACATTTTTTTTTTTAATAGAAAATCAGAAAAGGGGGCAAATACTTTTTCACAGCTCTGTACTAACTCATGTCCTGGACATCTCATCAGGTCTAACCCTGACCCCTGACCCCTGAGCCCCCATCCATTACACCACACACAGTCTACCCGCACCTAACCAGACATGCACCACAGGATCAAATCAATATCCGCATGCCCCCGTCCTGGGATTCTAACCTCAGCTGTATGACATATCACACACCTGCTGTTAGAGTCTGGATCATTATCAATTCTTGATGAAATAGGACCATGAGATTAAAAAAAGGAAGGTAGGTTGACATCAATTAAACTGGCACTATAAAATGAAATGGTACTATACTCTAGGGAGAAGGGGCTGTGATTTTTTTTCTCATATCTGTCTGTCTGTGGCCATATGTGTTCTGTTTTTACCTGATTGTCAAAGATAAATAGTACAAGTCATCATACCTCCATGTCCTTTACACCTTTCAATAGTGCTCTTCAGATAGGTACCCTCTCTGTCTCTCCTCCTCTCTTTCTCTCCTCTCTCCCACCCCTCTCGTTCTCCCTCTCTCCATTTCTCTCTCCTCCCTCCCTCCCTCTCTATCTCTTTCTCTCTCTCTCTCTCTCTCTCCCCCCACTCTATCTCTTACTCTCTCAATTAAATTCAATTCAAGGGGTTTATCTTTGTTTGACTTAGTCTTTTTGGTTAATGCCAGTTACAGTTACAGAATTGAATAAACAGAGGGAGACTATAAACTTGGAAGGCTGGATTGAAGTGTTCCACTCCACTATAAATGTTTTTTCTCTCTCTCTGTCTCTCTGCCTCTGTCTCTCTGCCTCTGTCTTTCTGCCTCTCTCTCTGTCTCTCTGCCTCTGTCTCTCTGCCTCTGTCTCTCTGCCTCTGTCTCTCTGTCTGTCTTTCTGCCTCTCCTCTGTCTCTCTGCCTCTGTCTCTCTGCCTCTGTCTCTCTGCCTCTGTCTTTCTGCCTCTCTCTCTGTCTCTCTGCCTCTGTCTCTCTGCCTCTGTCTCTCTGCCTCTCTCTCTGTCTCTCTGCCTCTGTCTTTCTGTCTCTCTGCCTCTGTCTCTCTGCCTCTGTCTCTCTGCCTCTGTCTCTCTGCCTCTGTCTCTCTGCCTCTGTCTCTCTGCCTCTGTCTCTCTGCCTCTGTCTCTGTCTCTCTGCCTCTGTCTCTCTGCCTCTGTCTCTCTGCCTCTGTCTTTCTGCCTCTGTCCCTCTCTCTCTGTCCTCTCTCTCTGTCTCTCTCTCTCTGTCTCTCTCTCTCTCTGTCTCTCTCTCTCTCTCTCTCTATATATATATATATATATATATATATATATATATATATATATATATATATATATATATATATATATATATACACTGCTCAAAAAATAAAGGGAACACTAAAATAACACATCCTAGATCTGAATGAATGAAATATTCTTATTAAATACGTTTTTCTTTACATAGTTGAATGTGCTGACAACAAAATCACACAAAAATTATCAATGGAAATCAAATGTATCAACCGATGGAGGTCTGGATTTGGAGTCACACAAAATTAAAGTGGAAAACCACACTACAGGCTGATCCAACTTTGATGTAATGTCCTTAAAACACGTCAAAATGAGGCTCAGTAGTGTGTGTGGCCTCCACGTGCCGTGATGACATCCCTACAACGCCTGGGCATGCTCCTGAATAGGTGGCGGATGGTCTCCTGAGGGATCTCCTCCCAGACCTGGACTAAAGCATCCGCCAACTCCTGGACAGTCTGTGGTGCATCGTGGCATTGGTGGATGGAGCGAGACATGATGTCCCAGATGTGCTCAATTGGATTCAGGTCTGGGGAACGAGCGGGCCAGTCCATAGCATCAATGCCTTCCTCTTGCAGGAACTGCTGACACACTCCAGCCACATGAGGTCTAGCATTGTCTTGCATTAGGAGGAACCCAGGGCCAACCGCACCAGCATATGGTCTCACAAGGGGTTTGAGGATCTCATCTCGGTACCTAATGGCAGTCAGGCTACCTCTGGCGAGCACATGGAGGGCTATGCGGCCCCCCAAAGAAATGCCACCCCACACCATGACTGACCCACCGCCAAACCGGTCATGCTGGAGGATGTTGCAGGCAGCAGAACGTTCTCCACGGCGTCTCCAGACTCTGTCACGTCTGTCACATGTGCTCAGTGTGAACCTGCTTTCATCTGTGAAGAGCACAGGGCGCCAATCTTGGTGTTCTCTGGCAAATGAAAAACATCCTGCATGGTGTTGGGCTGTAAGCACAACCCCCACCTGTGGACGTCGGGCCCTCATACCACCCTCATGGATTCTGTTTCTGACCGTTTGAGCAGACACATGCACATTTGTGGCCTGCTGGAGATCATTTTTCAGGGCTCTGGCAGTGCTCCTCCTGCTCCTCCTTGCACAAAGGCGGAGGTAGCAGTCCTGCTGCTGGGTTGTTGCCCTCCTACGGCCTCCTCCACGTCTCCTGATGTACTGGCCTGTCTCCTGGTAGCAACTCCATGCTCTGGACACTACGCTGACAGACACAGCAAACCTTCTTGCCACAGCTCGCATTGATGTGCCATCCTGGATGAGCTGCACTACCTGAGCCACTTGTGTGGGTTGTAGACTCCGTCTCATGCTACCACTAGAGTGAAAGCACCGCCAGCATTCAAAAGTGACCAAAACATCAGCCAAGAAGCATAGGAACTGAGAAGTGGTCTGTGGTCACCACATGCAGAACCACTCCTTTATTGGGGGTGTCTTGCTAATTGCCTATAATTTCCACCTGTTGTCTATTCCATTTGCACAACAGCATGTGAAATTTATTGTCAATCAGTGTTACTTCCTAAGTGGACAGTTTGATTTCACAGAAGTGTGATTGACTTGGAGTTACATTGTGTTGTTAAAGTGTTCCCTTTATTTTTTTTGAACAGTGTATATATATGAACAGTGTATATATATATATTCAATTCAATTCAAGGAGCTTTATTGGCATGGGAAACATATGTTAACATTGCCAAGGCAAGTGAGGTAGATAATATACAAAAGTGAAATAAACAATACAAATGAACAGTATATATAAATATATATATATATATATACATACATAGTTTACATACTTTTTTCCTTTTTCAAAGTTAACTATAGGTTTGGTAAGTCGGGACATCTACTTTGTGCATGACACAAGTCATTTTTCCAACAACTCTTTACAGACAGATTATTTCACTTATAATTCACTGTATCACAGTTCCAGTGGGTCAGAGGATTACATACACTAAGTTGACTGTGCCTTTAAAACAGCTTAGAAAATTGCAGAAAATGATGTCATGGCTTTAGAAGCTTCTGATAGGCTAATTGACATCATCTGAGTCAATTGGAGGTGTAACTGTGGATGTATTTCAAGTCCTACCTTCAAAACTCACTTTGCTTGTCATCATGGGAAAATGAAAAGAAATCAGCCAAGACCTCAGAAAAATAATTATATACCTCCACAAGGCTGGTTCATCATTGGGAGCAATTTCCAAACGCCTGAAGGTACCACGTTCATCTGTACCAACAATAGTACGCAAGTATAAACACCATGGGACCACGCAGCCGTCATACCGCTCAGGAAGGAGACGCGCTCTGTCTCCTAGAGATGAACGTACCTTGGTGTGAAAAGTGCATATCAATCCCAGAACAACAGCAACAGTGAAGATGCTGGAGGAAACAGGTACAAAAGTATCTATATCCACAGTAAAACGAGTCTTGAAATAACCTGAAAAGCCACTCAGTAAGGAAGAAGCCACTGCTCCAAAACCTAAAAAAGCCAGACTATGGTTTGCAACTGCACATGGGGACAAATATTGTACTTTTTGGAGAAATGTTCTCTGGTCTGATAAAATAAAAATGGAACTATTTGGCCATAATGACCATCGTTATGTTTGGAGGAAAAAGGGCTTGCAAGCCAAAGAACACCATCCCAACCGTGAAGCACAGGGGTGGCAGCATCATGTTGTGGGGGTGCTTTGCTGCAGGAGGGACTGGTGCACTTCACAAAATAGATGGCATCATGAGGTTGGATAATTACGTGGATATATTGAAGCAACATCTCAAGACGTCAGTCAGGAAGTTAATCTTAAGCTTCCCCCTACTTTTTCTGAAATTCTGTTAAAAATCGCGCAACATTTTGGCGTCCTGCTACTCAGGCCAGGAATATAGTATATGCATATGATTAGTATGTGTGGATAGAAAACACTCAGACGTTTCCAAAACTGTTTAAATCACGGCTGTGACTATAACAGAACGTCTGTTTCATCGAAAAGCGCAGGAAAATCTGATCACTGGAGATGGAAAAAGTATCCATGCGCCACTCCCATGAATTGTTAAAGGTGAACCGTAATATATTAGGCCAAGCTTGCAGTACCTACAGCTACCACAGGATCTATAGAGTCTCCTCATTTGAATCTGAATTGATTCTTGGTAGATCCGCCCAAAGGGAACCGATTCTCTCCGACCACCAACCCGAGGCATTGTCTGTCTTTTTCTCCGGACATTTTTCCACACGGCAGGCTATCGAATTTACATCGCCTCCTGATGATTTTTATAGCTTATTAACGTGTAGTTATACCTAAAGTTGCATTAGAAAGGTATTTCGAAGTGTTTTGTAAAAGTTTATCGTCGAATTTTTAACTTTTAAAAATGACGTTACGTTATGAAACGCTCTTTTTCCGTTTTCCACACAGTCTTCATAGATCGATATCTAGGCTATATATGGACCGATTTAATCCAAAAAAGACCCAGTATTGATTATGGGACATCAAGGTGTGCAAAGAAAGAAGATGGTCAAAGGTAATTAATGTTTTATATTTTATTGTGCGGTTTGTGTAGCGCCGACTATGCTAATTCTTTTGTTTACATCCCCTACGGGTCTTTTGGGGTGTTGCATGCTATCAGATAATAGCTTCTCATGCTTTCGCCGAAAAGCATTTTAAAAATCTGACACGGTGGCTAGATTCACAATGACTGTAGCTTTATTTTAATACCAAACATGTGTATTTTAATGAACGTTTGCGTTTTAACTAATACCATTAGCATATAGCGTCGCGCATGTGCATTTCTAGAGCTCTAGGTGAGACGTCTGCGTCTCAAGTAAGCTCAAGAGGTTAAAGCTTGGTCGCAAATGGGTCTTCCAAATGGACAATCACCCCAAGCATACTTCCAAAGTTGTGGCAAAATGGCTTAAGGACAACAAAGTCAAGGTATTGGAGTGGCCATCACAAAGCCCTGACCTCAATTCTGTAGAAAATTTGTGGGCAGAACTGAAAAAGTGTGTGCAAGCAAGGAGGCCTACAAACCTGACTCAGTTACACCAGCCCTGTCAGGAGGAATGGGCCAAAATTCACCCAACTGACTCTGGGAAGCTTGTGGAAGGCTACCTGAAATGTTTGACCCAAGTTAAACAATTTAAAGGCAATGCTACCAAATACTAATTGAGTGTATGTAAACTTCTGTCCCACTGGGAATGTGATGAAAGAAATAAAAGCTGAAATAAATCATTCTCTCTACTATTATTCTGACATTTGACATACTTAAAATAAAGTGGAGATCCTAACTGACCTAAGACAGGGAATTTTTACTAGGATTAGTTGTCAAGAATTGTGAAAAACTGAGTTTAAATGTATTTGGCTAAGGTGTATGTTAACTGCAGACTTCAACTGTATATCTTTCTCTCTTTCTCTCTCTTATACTCTCTCTATACATTTCTCTCTCTCTCTCCCTTCTCTCTGCCTCTCTCCCTTCTCTCTCCCTCTCTCCCTTCTTTCTCGCTCTCTATCTCTCTCTCTCCCTTCTCTCTCCCTCTCTCCCTTCTCTCTCCCTCTCTCCCTTCTTTCTCGCTCTCTATCTCTCTCTCTCACTTCTCTCTGCCTCTCTCCCTTCTCTCTCCCTCTCTCCCTTCTTTCTCGCTCTCTCTCTCTCTCTCCCTTCTCTCTCCCTTCTCTCTCCCTCTCTCCCTTCTTTCTCGCTCTCTATCTCTCTCTCCCTTCTCTCTGCCTCTCTCCCTTCTCTCTCCCTCTCTCCCTTCTTTCTCGCTCTCTATCTCTCTCTCTCCCTTCTCTCTCCCTTCTCTCTCCCTCTCTCCCTTCTTTCTCGCTCTCTATCTCTCTCTCCCTTCTCTCTCCCTCTCTCCTTCTCTCTCCCTTCTCTCCCTCTCTATCTCTCTCTCCTTCTCTCTCCCTCTCTCTCTTCTCTCCCCCTCTCTCCCTTCTCTCTCCCTTCTCTATCCCTTCTCTCATCCTTCTCTCTCCCTTCTCTCTCCCTTCTCTCTCCCTCTCTATTTCTCTCCCCCTCTCTCCCTTCTCTATCCCTTCTCTCATCCTTCTCTCTCCCTCCTCTCTCCATTCTCTCTCCCTCTCTATTTCTCTCCCCATCTCTCCCTTCTCTATCCCTTCTCTCATCCTTTCCTCTCCCTCCTCTCTCCCTCTCTATTTCTCTCTCTCTCTCTCTCATTACTCTGTTCTCTGAATACACCACAATCACAGCTGGTCCTCCACATGGAAGATCAATCAGACAATTACACTGTGTTTGCGTGCCAAATTATACCCTATTCCCTATATAGTGCACTACTTTTGACCAGGTCCCATAGGGTACTGTATTGAAAGTAGGGTTAAAGAATGGATCCAAACGGATCTGGCACTCGTCCCTTCTGTAATTCACCATATTGATCAAGATTACCAACAGGATGCAGAGAGAGAGTGAGCTGTAAGACCAAAATGAGCTTTTAATTGTAATTGGGAAATGTATGAAGGGACGTGTCCTGGGGCATTAAGAGGAGAAGAGTGGAGAGCAGAGGAGACGAGATGTGCACTAGGGCCTGGAGAGGAGATGTGTACTGTGGCCTGGGGGGGAGATGTGTACTGGGGCCTGGAGAGGATATGTGTACTTGGGCCTGGAGAGGAGATGTGTGCTGGGGCCTGGAGAGGAGATGTGTACTGGGGCCTGGAGAGGAGATGTGTACTGGAGCCTGGAGAGGAGAGAAGATGTGTACTGGGGCCTGGAGAGGAGATGTGTACTGGGGCCTGGAGAGTGGAGAGGAGAGGAGATGTGTACTGGGGCCTGAAGGGGAGAAGAGTGGAGAGGAGATGTGTACTTGGGCCTAGAGAGGAGAGGAGATGTGTACCGGTGCCTGGAGAGGAGATGTGCACTGGGGCCTGGAGAGGAGATGTGTACTGGGACCTGGAGAGGAGATGTGTACTGGAGCCTGGAAATGAGAGAAGATGTGTACTGGGGCCTGGAGAGGAGACGTGTACTGGGACCTGTAGAGGAGAAGAGTGGAGAGGAGACGAGATGTGTACTGGGGCCTGGAGAGGAGACATGTACTGGGGCCTGGAGAGGATACTTGTACTGGGGCCTGGAGAGGATACTTGTACTGGGGCCTGGAGAGTGGAGAGGAGAGGAGACGTGTACTGGGGCCTGAAGGGGAGAAGAGTGGAGAGGAGATGTGTACTTGGGCCTTGAGAGGTGACGTGCACTGGGGCCTGGAGAGGAGACGTGCACTGGGGCCTGGAGAGGAGACGTGTACTGGGGCTTGGAGAGGAGCTGTGCACTAGGGCCTGGAGAGGAGATGTGTACTGACGCCTGGAGAGGAGACGTGCACTGGGGCCTGGAGAGGAGACGTGTACTGGGGCCTGGAGAGGAGACGTGTACTGGGGCCTGGAGAGGAGACGTGCACTGGGGCCTGGGGAGGAGAAGAGTGGAGAGGAGAGGAGCGGAGAGTAGAAGAGAGAGAGGGAGAGGAGAGGAGAGGAGAGGAGAGGAGAGGAGAGAGGAGAGAGAGAGGAGAGGAGGAGGAGGAGGAGAGGAGAGGAGAGGAGAGGAGAGGAGAGGAGAGGAGAGGAGAGGAGAGGAGAGGAGAGGAGACTTGTACTGGGGCCTGGAGAGGAGAGGAGAGGAGCGGAGAGTAGAAGAGAGGAGAGGAGAGGAGGCTTGTACTGGGGCCTAGAGAGGAGAGGATAGGAGAGGAGACTTGTACTGGGGCCTGGAGAGGAGAGGAGATGTGTACTGGGGCCTGGAGAGGAGAGAA
>NC_056447.1:52748357-52808357 GCF_018296145.1 Oncorhynchus tshawytscha | reverse complement strand
CATTAACTTCCACTGTCTTCCATTGTCTTCCATTAACTTCCACTGTCTTCCACTGTCTTCCATTAACTTCCACTGTCTTCCATTGTCTTCCATTAACTTCCACTGTCTTCCATTGTCTTCCATTAACTTCCACTGTCTTCCACTGTCTTCCATTAACTTCCACTGTCTTCCATTGTCTTCCATTAACGTCCACTGTCTTCCACTGTCTTCCATTGTCTTCCACTGTCTTCCACTGTCTTCCAATGTCTTCCACTGACATCCATTGACATCCACTGTCTTCCACTGTCTTCCACTAACTTCCACTGTCTTCCATTAACTTATATTGTCTTCCATTAACTTCCACTGACTTCCACTGTCTTCCACTGTCTTCCATTGACATCCACTGTCTTCCACTGTCTTCCATTGACATCCACTGTCTTCCACTGTCTTCCAGTAACTTCCACTGTCTTCCATTGACATCCACTGTCTTTCACTGTCTTCCATTAACTTCTACTGTCTTCCACTAACTTCCACTGTCTTCCACTGTCTTCCATTGACATCCACTGTCTTCCACTGTCTTCCATTAACTTATATTGTCTTCCATTGTCTTCCATTAACTTCCATTGTCTTCCATTGTCTTCCACTGTCTTCCATTGTCTTCCATTAACTTCCACTGTCTTCCATTGTCTTCCATTAACTTCCACTGTCTTCCACTGTCTTCCATTAACTTCCACTGTCTTCCATTGTCTTCCATTAACTTCCACTGTCTTCCAATGTCTTCCACTGACATCCATTGACATCCACTGTCTTCCACTGTCTTCCACTAACTTCCACTGTCTTCCATTAACTTATATTGTCTTCCATTAACTTCCACTGACTTCCACTGTCTTCCATTGACATCCACTGTCTTCCACTGTCTTCCATTGACATCCACTGTCTTCCACTGTCTTCCAGTAACTTCCACTGTCTTCCATTAACTTCCACTGTCTTCCATTAACTTCCACTGACTTCCACTGTCTTCCACTAACTTCCACTGTCTTCCACTGTCTTCCATTGACATCCACTGTCTTCCACTGTCTTCCAGTAACTTCCACTGTCTTCCATTGACATCCACTGTCTTCCACTGTCTTCCATTAACTTCCACTGTCTTCCACTGACTTCCACTGTCTTCCATTAACTTCCACTGTCTTCCATTGACTTCCACTGTCTTTCATTGACTTCCACTGTCTTCCATTAACTTATATTGTCTTCCACTGTATTCCATTGTCTTCCATTAACTTCCACTGTCTTCCATTGTCTTCCATTAACTTCCATTGTCTTCCATTGTCTTCCATTAACTTCCACTGTCTTCCATTGTCTTCCATTAACTTCCACTGTCTTCCAATGTCTTCCATTGTCTTCCATTAACTTCCACTGTCTTCCACTGTCTTCCATTGTCTTCCATTAACTTCCACTGTCTTACATTGTCTTCCATTGTCTTCCATTAACTTCCACTGTCTTCCATTGTCTTCCATTAACTTCCATTGTCTTCCATTGTCTTCCATTAACTTCCACTGTCTTCCACTGTCTTCCATTAACTTCCACTGTCTTCCATTAACTTCCACTGTCTTCCATTGACTTCCACTGTAAAAAAAAAAATAATAATCCATCTGTCCGTAAGGTCACCTTCATATTGATGAAAGACTAGTTATCTCTCCTCTGCACAGTTATATTTAATGCTCTTTGTCTCTCTTCTCTCTCTCTCTCTCTCTCGCTCTGTCTCTGTCTGTCTCTCTCTATATATATCTCTCTCTCTCTCTCTCTCAGGGCTACTGCTACACATCGAGGACAGATCATCTTCAAGGATGCACTCGCCCAGCAGCTGTGTGAGCAGGGAGGTGAGCAGCATCAGAAGCACAAACACATGTATAAAAAGTGCCTTCGGAAAGAATTCAGACCCCTTGACCTTTCTCACTTTTTTTTTTACTTTACAGCCTTAAGTCTGTGGATTAAAATGGATTAAATGTTTTTTTTCCCCTCATCAATCTACACCCCATAATGACAAAGCAAAAACAGTTTTTTAAACAATTTTGCTGATTTATAAACAAAAATATATATATCATATTTACATAAGTATTCAGACCCTTTACTCAGTACTTTGTTGAAGCACTTTTGGCAGAGATTACAGGCTTGAGTGTTCTTGGGTATTATGCTACAAGCCAGGTGCATCTGTATTTGGGGTTTCTCCCATTCTTCTCTGCAGATCCTCTCAAGCTCTGTCAGGTTGGATGGGGAGCGTCGCTGCACAGCAATTTTCAGGTCTCTCCAGAGATATTTGATCGGGTTCAAGTCTGGGCTCTGGCTGGGCCACTCAAGGACATTCAGAGACTTGTCCCGAAGCCAGTCCTGGCTCCTGTCTTGGCTGTGTGATTAGGGTCGTTGTCCTGATGGAAGGTGAACCTTCGCCCCAGTCTGAGATCCTGAGCGCTCTGGAGCAGGTTTTCATCAAGGATCTCTCTGTCCTTAGCTCAGTTCATCTTTCCCTCTATCCTGACTAGTCTGCCAGTCCCTGCCACTGAAAAACATCCCCAGAGCATGATGCTGCCACCACCATGCTTCACTGTCGGCGATGGTGCCAGGTTTCCTCCAGACGTGACACTTGGCATTCAGACCAAAGAATCTTGTTTCTCATGGTCTGAGAGTCCTTTAGGTGCCTTTTGACAAACTCCAACTGGGCTGTCGTGTGCTTTTTACTGAGGAGTGGCTTCCACCTGATTGGTGGAGTGCTGCAGAGATGGTTGTCCTTCTGGAAGTTTCTCTCATCTCTACAGAGGAACTCTGGAGCTCTGTCAGAGTGACCACCGGGTTTTTAGTCACCTCCCTGACCAAGGCCCTTCTCCCCCGATTACTCAGTTTGGCCAAGGGGCCAGCTCTAGGAAGAATCTTGGTGGTTCCAAACTTCTTCCATTTAAGAATGATAGAGGCCACTGTGTTCTTGGGGACCTTCAATGTTTTAAAAATGTTTTGGTATCCTTCCCCAGATCTGTGCTTCGACACAATCCTGTCTCAGAACAATTCCTTCGACCTCATGGCTTGGTTATTGGTCTGACATGCACTGTCAACTGTAGGACCTTATATAGACAGGTGTGTCTATATTATTTTTTTCAGGAAACTAGGTGTATGTCACACATCACTACTTCACAGGAGAGCCATTTGAACTTAAACTTTTTTTACAAATCAAAATGTGTTTTTTGGGGCAGAAATGCCTTCTGGTTCATGTGATATTTATTGTGCCTTTATAACAAACATGTGTAAATAAGAATAAAATAGTTAAATTACAAGTCTAGATGGTTTAGCAACAGAAAATGAAGGCAACCATCCTGCTAGCCATGATTGGCTGAGATAATGAGTGGGCCGGACTTGCCGAGAAAATAGTTTTGATTGGTGTGCCGTGTAGCACGCTTCTGTCTATATCATGAGCTGGTCAGTATGTGTAGGTAATCCTTTCTAACGCAGATTTTTTGAAAGATATAAAAAATGTAGAACTACATAAGTTTTGCCGAGTTTTGAACCAAGTTTAGAGTATGATAGCTAAGGAGATGGAGAAAAATCTGGTGTTTGATTGCAAATATGCAAATATGCAGAGGTATTGTATTAAACACCTGTCTCTGGATTACAACTTCAAACTAAGGGCAACCATGACAGAGACGGAGAAGTGTCCATCCGTGTATATGGATAAGATAGTCAAGCTAGCAAAATGTTCAGAAATTACACATTTCAAATTTTGTCAGAATGTCATTTTCATTTAAAGTTAAACTGTACTGTTAGCTAGCTAGCTAATGTTACGTGTTATGATCTGTGTAGTAATATTATTTGTATCTCAGAGCCATTTGCATTGCTAGTTATAGCCTAATGTTAGTTGGCTAACATTAAACCTGGTTGGTTAGCTACCTGCATATTCATGCAGGTTAGTAACATTATGGGTTGGGATTATGGTTCATTGGGATTATAGTTCAATGGGGTTATAGTTCATTGGGATTATAGTTCATTGGGATTATAGTTCATTGGGATTATAGTTCATTGGGGTTATAGTTCATTGGGATTATAGTTCATTGGGATTATAGTTCATTGGGATTATAGTTCATTGGGATTATAGTTCATTGGGATTATAGTCCATTGGGATTATAGTTCATTGGGATTATAGTTCATTGGTAGAGCGCAGAATAACTGATCAATTTACAAACACTCAACACTCGTTGAATATGACCAGTGTCAGTAAACATTGGCAAAAAAAGCGTAATTACATTTTTGCCAGCAGCACAGTTACAGTCACCAATGCTCTGGATAACATAAAAGAACAGCCTAACCAGCTCTGTTAGGGCGAGTAAAATGGTCAGAGTGAGGTGTTCTCTCATTTGTGTCTGGAAGTAGCTTGGGTGCCTTTATAAAAAGGTTTTTTCCCTTTATTTAACTAGGCAAGTCAGTTAAGATCAAATTCTTATTTTCAATGAAGGCCTAGGAACAGTGCCTTGTTGAGGAGCAGAACAACAGATTTTGACCTTGTCAGCTCAAGGATTCGATCTTGCAACCTCTCTTCTACTAGTCCAACGCTCTAAGCACTAGGCTACGAGCCACCCCTTTGAGGCCAGAACACTCGGATCAACCCTACTCCTCGGCCAGAGAGTCCAGTGTGGCTCTGAACGCTCTGATGGGGAAACTCTCTGAAATAACAAATGGACAATCTGACAACGCTCTGAATTTAGAGTGCTCTCTGAGCGCACTCTGGCACTCCAGATTAAATTTACGACATACCCGTAGTATAAACCAGCCTTTAGTCTTGAAATCTTTGGTTGTTTAGTAGATGGCCTCACAGGTGAATCCATAAAGAGATCGGTGGGGCTAAAGCTTTAGAGGGTGTGAACGATGCTGAATGGGTGGGGCTAAAGCTTTAGAGGGTGTGAACGATGCTGAATGGGTGGGGCTAAAGCTTTAGAGGGTGTGAATGATGCTGAATGGGTGGGGCCAAAGCTTTAGAGGGTGTGAACGATGCTGAATGGGTGGGGCTAAAGCTTTAGAGGGTGTGAATGATGCTGAATGGGTGGAGCCAAAGCTTTAGAGGGTGTGAACGATGCTGAATGGGTGGGGCTAAAGCTTTAGAGGGTGTGAACGATGCTGAATGGGTGGGGCTAAAGCTTTAGAGGGTGTGAACGATGCTGAATGGGTGGGGCTAAAGCTTTAGAGGGTGTGAACGATGCTGAATGGGTGGGGCTAAAGCTTTAGAGGGTGTGAACGATGCTGAATGGGTGGGGCTAAAGCTTTAGAGGGTGTGAACGATGCAAAATGAGTGTATACAAAGAAGAGCTCTCCAGTAGGTTTACTAAAACATTCCAGGGACATTTTCTCAAAAGTGAGGTTACAAGTTTATCAACTTTCAAAGCAGAATTACTTTCCCATTGTTCGTCAACTGTAGTGTACGATATACTATTTTCTAACTCTGAGTCTCTGATTTTATCCCACGTAAAAAACACTATTTCAAATGTGGCTATGACCCGCGCCAATGTGTGTGCCTTTCCAAATCATGTCCAATCAATTGAATTTACCACAGGTGGACTCCAATCAAGTTGTAGAAACATCTCAAAGATAGAAACAGGATACACCTGAGCTCAATTTTGAGTCTCATGGTCTCAGGGCCTGAATACTTATGTAAATAAGGTATTTCTGTTTTTTGTTTTTTTATGAATGAGCAAAAATGTTTTGCTTTGGGGTTATGGGTTATTGTGTGTAGATTGATGAGAGA
This sequence comes from Oncorhynchus tshawytscha, assembly GCF_018296145.1. Taxonomy (NCBI): domain Eukaryota; kingdom Metazoa; phylum Chordata; class Actinopteri; order Salmoniformes; family Salmonidae; genus Oncorhynchus; species Oncorhynchus tshawytscha. The sequence goes on along the minus strand of NC_056447.1, from coordinate 52,802,602 downwards.
AAAAAACTATGTAATCTATTTTAGAATAAGGCTGTAACGTAACAAAATGTGGAAAAAGTCAAAGGGTCTGAATACTTTCTGTATGCCCTGTAAATCAACATTCTCAGACCACAGGGGGAAGTAACAGGCTCTCTTGATTGGTTAGTTATCAGGCCATCTCAATGAATGCACCGTATATAAAGTGCACAAAACATCAGGAAGAAACAGCCCTTTTTACATCAGCAGATGTCACAAAGTGCTTATATAGAAACACAACCTAAAACCCCAAACACAAAGCAATGAAGATGATGCTGAACAGAGAGATCTACACTTAGTATACCAAACATTAAGAAAACCTTCCTGATATTGAGTTGCACCCCCTTTTGCCCTCAGAACAGCATCAATTAGTCTGGGCATGGACTGTGGTGTTGAAAGCATTCCACAGGGATGCTGGCCCATGTTGACTCCAACGCTTCCCACAGTTTTGTCAAGTTTTCTGAACGTCCTTTGAGTGGTGGAACATTCTTGATACACACGGGAAACTATTGCGTTGCAGTTCTTGACACACTCAAACAGGTGCGCCTGGCACCTACTACCATACCCCGTTCAAATGCACATAAATATTTTGTCTTGCACATTTCACCCTCTGAATGGCAACACATACACAATCCATGTCTCAATTGTCTCAAGGCTTAAAAATCCTTCTTTAACCCCCCCGTCTCCTCCCGTTCATCTAAGCTGATTTGAATTTGATTAAACAGGTGACATCATTAAGGGATCATAGCTTTCACCTGAATTCACCTGGTCGGTCTACGTCATGGAAATAGTTTTGTACACTCAGTGTATATAATATATTTTGGGTTAAAGTAGATGGGAGACATGGAGCATAGTACAGCACAGATGGTGTTGCGGTACGACAGCTAGAGATGTTTGGATGTCCTCTATTGCCAGCTTAATTTCAGCTTATGCTAAACTCAGCTATTTCTCTGAGCTGTACAGTTTGTGACCAGTGCTCCTCGTCATAGCAGTTCCTCCTACTAACATTTTGACAGTGCTTTCCCTTCATGCAGTCTGAGTAGCTGTAATTACTTGTTTACAAGGAAGCAGACTCTTCCTTATTCAACTACTCCTCTAACAGATCACTTCTGACACACACACACTTCCCGAGTGAGGTTTGCAATCATAGGAAAATTAAGTGGGTTCTTGGAGACGTAGGCTAACTCTGTGTCAAAACAGTTATTCACCAAGCCATTAGTGTTAGGCTGCTACAAGTCTTAGAATAAAATGTTCCAAAAGGGTTCTTCCCCATAGGAGCACCCTTTTTGGTTCCAGTTAGAACCCTTTTTGGTTTCAGTTAGAACCTTTTTTGGTTTCAGGTAGAACCCTTTTTGGTTCCAGGTAGAACCCTTTTTAGTTCCAGGTAGAACCCTTTTTGGTTTCAGGTAGAACCTTTTTTCTAAGAGAGCAGTGTTAGGCTAGAACTGCCATGGCTAGTGCCAGTGGTTTCACTGAGACAGTTCACAGTAGAAGAGACCCAGACTACTCAGCTGGATGGACCTTTCCTAATTGCCTAGAGCCCTCACTCCTCACGGCTGGATGGACCTTTCCTAATTGCCTAGAGCCCTCACTCCTCACGGCTGGATGGACCTTTCCTAATTGCCTAGAGCCCTCACTCCTCACGGCTGGATGGACCTTTCCTAATTGCCTAGAGCCCTCACTCCTCACGGCTGGATGGACCTTTCCTAATTGCCTAGAGCCCTCACTCCTCACGGCTGGATGGACCTTTCCTAATTGCCTAGAGCCCTCACTCCTCATGGCTGGATGGACCTTTCCTAATTGCCTAGAGCCCTCACTCCTCACGGCTGGATGGATCTTTCCTAATTGCCTAGAGCCCTCACTCCTCACGGCTGGATGGACCTTTCCTAATTGCCTAGAGCCCTCACTCCTCACGGCTGGATGGACCTTTCCTAATTGCCTAGAGCCCTCACTCCTCACGGCTGGATGAACCTTTCCTAATTGCCTAGAGCCCTCACTCCTCACGGCTGGATGGACCTTTCCTAATTGCCTAGAGCCCTCACTCCTCACGGCTGGATGAACCTTTCCTAATTGCCTAGAGCCCTCACTCCTCACGGCTGGATGAACCTTTCCTAATTGCCTAGAGCCCTCACTCCTCACGGCTGGATGGACCTTTCCTAATTGCCTAGAGCCCTCACTCCTCACGGCTGGATGGACCTTTCCTAATTGCCTAGAGCCCTCACTCCTCACGGCTGGATGGACCTTTCCTAATTGCCTAGAGCCCTCACTCCTCACGGCTGGATGGACCTTTCCTAATTGCCTAGAGCCCTCACTCCTCACGGCTGGATGAAGCTGGCGTTGCAGAGCATTACAGAGCTTTGCAGAACCTCTCCAGTAAAGAGACTTAAAAAAAACGTTGTGTCTTTCTTTAATGATGCAACCTCATTTCATTTCATGAAATATCCACAGCACTGCACATTCACCTTGCCCTCTACCCCACGATACAAAACAACACCACACACCACAATAACCAAAAACCTCAATACTTCTACAGCCGTATTCAGAAAACACCTGAATCACAGTTTCACTCATGACACAGAAAGGACACCCCTGTCTGACTCCTGGGTCGACCCGCGCCAACCAGCTGTTAGTGGCCAGGGCTCCATGTAGAACCCTCCCTGACCTCTTTGGTACTGGGAGTTTGTAGAGCCCCCTCCATCTAAAACCCACCAAACTCTCGGCCCACATACCCCCTGCCATTGATGTGCCTGATGTGCCTCCCAATGTTCCTTACCTTAATGCAGAGGTTGTAGAGGGCTTTACCTCCCACCCCCTCAAACTCCCCCAGGCTCGGATTTTTAAAATCTAACAAGTCCTCCAGACCCCCTTGCCAGTCCCCAGTCTCTGACGTCACCTGCAGTGGCGGATACATTGGTGGCCCCTCCCCCTTTGTCCGCTCAAACACACCCCTTACCGGCTCAGACAGTACCTCCTGGAGCTCCCCCAGGAATCTCCCCAGCAGCCTAAGATATGTTGGTCCTGTTTGTTGTGCCAGGACTTTCAGAGTTTTCCACCCCTCCTCCCCCAGCAGCCACAGGTCACCCAGCCTTAGTAAAACCGCTGCCATCAGTCGCCTCTTCAGGGTGGCCGACTGAACCGATCTCAAAAGGATTGCTGGGTTGTGGAAGATGGGCTCCTCCCACAGCCCATGCTCCACACCCCCTTCTCGTGTGGGCCTTAATAACAGCTGCCAGGGCCTCAGCACCAAAAAGAGCTAGTCAGAGAGAACTGCTGTACTCAGTCTCTCCAGTCTCATGAGGAACACCTGCTGGGTCCAACCCTAATCCGCCAGCTCTCTTCAGCAGCATGCTGGTTCCCTCCAGCCAACATCAGTATGGTACAGCAGTCTCTGCGCCGCCTTTAGTCGGAATGCAGCCACCCTGTTCTCCAGTTCCACCAAGCCCTGTCCTCCTTCGTGCCAGACCAGAAAAAAATCCAACAGCTTGCATTGCAGGTCTGCGAGCAGACAGGAAGTGGGGTTGAGGACAGCCAGTTTATGCCACAGGGAAGATGCCGCCAGGTTGTTGATTATCAGCACCCTCCCTCTATATGGCACTTGGGACAGAAGCCACCCCCACCTGGCCAGTCTTGAAACCACAGCCTGTGACAGCCCCTCCCAGTTCTTCCTGACCCACCTCTCTGAGCCCAGATACACCCCCAAAAAGGTTAAGCCCTTCGTTGCCCCACTGCAAACCCCTTGGAAGCAGAGGGTGGGCCCTATCCCTCCATGTCCCACATAACAGAGCTTTGCTCTTTCCCCAGTTCACCTTAGCTGACGGAGCTTCCTCGTACACCTTCAGACTAGTCTCTAGTGCCTGCATATCCTGTCCATCCCTGACCATCACAGAAACGTAATCTGCATGTGCCAACACTGCTATGCCTGTCAACACACCAATGCCTGTCCAGCACACTCCCTGCAGTCTCCTGCGTAGGAGGCCCAGAAAAGGCTCAATGGCTAATGTATATATCTGCCTCGATAGAGGGCATCCTTTTCTAATGCCCCATCTCACCCAGACTGGCCTACTGAGCCGTCCTCCCACCTTGACCATACATGACACCCCAGCATACAACATCTTCACACAAGCCAAAAATCTTTCCCCAAACTGAATCACATTAAACAGATACTCATGGTCCACTCTATCAAAAGCCTTCTCTTGGTCTGAAGAGACCAGTCAAAAGTTCACATTAGAACCTCTCGACACGTCCAACATGTCCCTAATTAAGAACATGTTGTCCGTGATTGAGGGTCCCGGTACACAATATGTCTGGTCCTTGTGTAATATAGAGTCCAGATGGGACTTCAGTCTGTTAGAGAGGACCTTGGCAAATATCTTGTTGTCCGCACAAAGCAATGCCATAGGCCTCCAGTTCTTAAGTTCACACAAGTCCCCTTTTTGGGCAGGAGAGTCAGAACCGCCCGATGGCAGCTCATCGGCAAATCTCCTACCCCGACTCACTCACTCAACATGCAAAAGAAATCCTGTCCAATTATTCCCCAGAATTCTTTATTAAAACTCCACTGGTAGTCCATCGACCCCCAGTGCACGGCCGGGGAACATCTGGGTTATGGTCTTTGCCAGTTCATGGGACAACAGGGGAATGTTCATTTCATACCTCTGTGCCAGAGAGAGCCTAGGGAGTTCGGAAAACAAAACCTGAGCACACATAGGATCACACAATTCTGCCCTATACAACTCAGTATAAAACTCCACAGTCTCCACAGAGGTCACACGCCCATCTGACAGCCGTAGACAATGCATAACCTTGGCTTCACCGCTCTGTCTTTCCAAACCAAAGAAGAAGGAGCTGGGAGCATCCATCTCCTTGAGCATGGAGAACCTAGCTCTTACAAGTGCTCCCTTTGCTTTAACCTGGAAGGAATGGCCTACGTAATTCAGCTAAATTAGCTTGGAGGCCTACATTGCCTTGCCCCACCAGTTCTACCTCCACTTCACTTATACTACGCTCGAGTTCCCCCAACAATCTTCTAGCCTCTGAGGACAAGAGAGCTGTGTACTGTTCACAGAAAAGCCGAATTTCGACTTTTCCCACCCACCAATGACCAATGACTCAGAGACTCATACTTCTCTCTTCGTTCCCCCCCACCTTTCCCCAAAAAGTCTGTAAAACAGAGCAAAAAGTGGCATCTTGTAAGAGTTTTACATTAAACTTCCAATAGGATGTGTGCCAAGGCTCTGGTGAAATAGACAGCCATGGTTATGTGGGGATCCGAAAACCCCACCGGGAGAAGGGTAGCGCCCAGCAGCCTCTGATTCCTGGACATGTCAAACCGATCGAGTCGGGCTGCGCTCACTCTAGCCCCAAAGACTTTCACCCATGTATACTGTCTTGTTTTGGGATGTCCAGTTCTCCAAACATCCACTAGGTCAAACTGCTAAATGATGTCCCTTAACACCCCAAATTAGCCTGAATGAGGCTCCTCCTCATTTCTGTCTTTTGTAAAAATCCAGTTCAAGTCCCCGCTGACCACCAGCTTCTCCTCGGGCGCTACCTGCGAGAGTTTCTGTCTAAGAAACCCAAACACACGCCCCCTCTCTCTCCTTGTGTTAGGCGCATACACATTTATAAGGACAAACCCATGTTGTTAATTTCTGCTTTTCAATCAAGCAGTCTATCCCTACACATGTCCTTTGAGGAGCACATTTTTACGGCCAGAGCCAGTGCAAAAAGGACTGCCACCACACTAACATTTGTTCCATGACTTGTCGACTTCATTCACCACATCACTATGCGCCTCTTGCAGAACATATTCACCCAACAGACTCTTCTTTCCCACATCTCTGGCACCATTTATATTAAGCGATCCTACCCGAAGAGTCTCCATAAGCAGTGGACATAAAAGCCAGCAAAGAAATAGACCAATAGCAAAGCTCAAAAGCCCCATTGCCAGAAAAAAAAAATCTATCTAAACAGTGTCTGAAGGTAGACCCTTACCCTTAGGTTGTGACCTTCTTCCTAAAATGTTTCCTGGGTGAGAGGACACCATGCCTCTCTTTTATTTCTTTTTTTTTGCTCATTCAGAAACACTTTCTGCCGGAACTAAACAACATGCTTAACCTCTCTGGGGTTATGGACAGTAGAGAGGAGACAGGAGACAGCAGAGAGGAGACAGTAGAGAGGAGACAGGAGACAGCAGAGAGGAGACAGTAGAGAGGAGACAGGAGACAGCAGAGAGGAGACAGTAGAGAGGAGACAGGAGACAGCAGAGAGGACACAGCAAGCAGCAGAGAGGAGACAGCAGAGAGGACTCAGCAGAGAGAAGACAGCAGAGAGGAGGGGGACGCTTGCGTCCCACATGGCCAATAGCCAGGGAAAATGCAGAGCGCCAAATTCAAATACATTCAAATACATTTCTATAAAAATCTAACTTTTATTAAATTACACATGCAAGATAGCAAATTAAAGCTACACTTAGCCAACATGTCAGATTTCAAAAAGGCTTTTCGGCAAAAGCATAAAATGCTATTATCTGATGATAGCACATACAGTAAACAATGAGAGAGTAGCATATTTCAACTCTGCAGGCGCGACACAAAACATAGAAATAAAATATAAATCAAGCCTTAACTTTGACGAGCTTCTTTTGTTGGCACTCCAATATGTCCCATAAACATCACAAATGGTCCTTTTGTTCGATTAATTCCGTCGATATATATCCAAAATGTCCATTTATTTGGCGCGTTTGATCCAGAAAAACACAGCTTCCAACTTAACTTATGCAACGTCGCTACAAAATATCTCAAAAGTTACCTGTAAACTTTGCCAAAACATTTCAAACTACTTTTGTAATACAACTTTAGGTATTTCTAAACGTATATAATCGATTAAATTGAAGACGGGATGATCTGTCTTCAATACAGGAGCTAAACAAACTGACACTACTTTTCTGGTTACCCTCCTCTATCAAAAGGTACACATGAAGTGACTCTCGTTCTGGTACTTCTTCATTACACAAAGGAAAAACCTCAAGCAATTTCTACAAACTGGTGACATCCAGTGGAAGCGGTAGGAATCGATTAGAATTCTGGATTCCTCATGAACACTTATTGAAAAGACAGTGACCTAAAAAAAAAGATCTGAATGGTTTGTCCTCGGGGTTTCGCCTGCTAAATAAGTTCTGTTATAGTCACAGACATGATGCAAACAGTTTTAGAAACTTCAGAGTGTTTTCTATCCAATACTAATAATAATATGCATATATTAGGATCTGGGACAGAGTAGGAGCCAGTTCAGTTTGGGCACGCTATTTAACCAAAAGTGAAAATGCTGCCCCCTACCCCAAACAGGTTAACGGCATCTGCCTGAAAACTTGCCGACAGTATACGAAAACCGCTAGCAAACTTACCAAAACAAATCAGCACTTTCCGGATTTGATCATCCGTAGTAAACAGAGGCAGATTCGCAACTACCACCCTACTTGAAGGAGTCGAAAGAGGAGAAATCAGCACCAACAGATCCCTTATAAATATTCACTAGCAATCAGCATTTGTACTATATTTGTACTTTGTACCAATTCAGCTCCTACCTGTTCGCCGACTGCGAGCAGAACCTCCTCGATCTTAACTCCATTCTAAGGAACACACCTGAATCCATGCGGTAACGACAGCATCTCCTCCGCGCTAGGCTGTGAAGCCATCGCGCGTACCACACAGTTCAAACCCCAGGAAACTAAAACTCTGTCTTCTTCCTCCCTAACTTCAAAATAAAACAGAGGTTAAACTAACAGTGCGTTAACCTTGAGCCATTGAAAATAAAACTTGAAAGGAAAGACCCAAGGAAAGAATCAAGAAAATAAGGAAGGACAGAGCCCTCCACACTGCCTCTCAACTACAAAACACTCCAAGCATGCACTGAGAGAGAGAGATGTGTGAAGGTTGAAGAGAGAGAGATATTAAACAGCAGGCTCTGCTCCCACTAACTGGTCTGAGGCCAAACCACACAGCTAACAACATTGGACACTTTATGGAACACAAAGCCGTCAGTATCTCACTAACACAGACATTGTCATTCTACAAGATACCTGGTATAGAGAAGATGGACCCACTGGTTGCCCTCTAGGTTACAGAGAGCAGGTAGTCCCATCCACCAAATTACCAGGAGTAAAACAGGGAAGAGACTCGGGGGGGGACATGTACTAGTCTGTGGCGACCTAAATGCCAGAACTGGACAAGAGCCTGACACCCTCAGCACACAGGGGGAAATACATCTACCTGGAGGTTGCAGCATTCCCTCCCCCATATGCCCCCTAGGCACAACTATGACAACATAACCAACATAAACAGGTCACAACTCTTACAGCTCTGTTGCGTGCTGGGTATGTACATAGTCAATGGTAGGCTTCGAGGGGACACCTACAGCTCATCTCTTGGCAATAGTACTGTAGACTACTTTATCACTGACCTCAAACCTGAGTCTCTCTGAGCATTCACAGACAGCCCACTGACACCCCTATCAGATTACAGCAAAATAGTACTGTAGACTACTTTATCACTGACCTCAAACCTGAGTCTCTCAGAGCATTCACAGACAGCCCACTGACCCCCCCTATCAGATTACAGCAAAATGACAGTCTACTTGAACAGAGCAATACTCAATTATGAAGAATCAAATCCAAAGGAACTTTATAATGTTAAGAAATGCTATAGATGGAAGGAAAATAGTTTGGAAACCTAACAAAAAACAATTAGGCAACAACAAACTTCCTGTACAAACTTCCTGGACCAAATCTACTGGAATAATTTCCTGGACAAAATGTTTCACTATAAAAGTGAAGGTGTAGACTTGGTTGTAGAAAATCTTAATAGTATATTTGACCTCTCAGCTTCCCTATCAAATAAAAAAAATGAAGCAGAATACCTAAGGAAATAAACAACAATGACAAATGGTTTGATGAAGAATGTAAAAACCTAAGAAAGAAATTGAGAAACCTGTCCAACTAAAAACATTGAGACCTTAGCCTACTCCTTCACTGTGATGAATCACTAAAACAATACAGAAACAGAATACTGAAACAGAATACAGAAACACAATACAGAAACAGAATACAGAAACAGAAACAGAAACAGAATACAGAAACAGAATACAGAAACAGAATACAGAAACAGAATACAGAAACAGAATACAGAAACAGAATACAGAAACAGAATACAGAAACAGAATACAGAAACAGAATACAGAAACAGAATACAGAAACAGAATACAGAAACAGAATACAGAAACAGAATACAGAAACAGAATACAGAAACAGAATACAGAAACAGAATACAGAAACAGAATACAGAAACAGAATACAGAAACAGAATACAGAAACAGAATACAGAAACAGAATACAGAAACAGAATACAGAAACAGAATACAGAAACAGAATACTGAAACAGAAGGAACTGAACATCAGAAATCATCTCAATCCATAGACTCTAACTGGGAAAATTAGAAAACACTAAACAAACAACAACATGAAGAGTTATCTATCCAAAATGGAGATGTAAATAAACCACTAACAAAGAACAAACAGCAATAACATGATCAAATACTGCGTTGTCATTAACAGCAGACTCGTACATTTCCTCATTGAAAATAATATACTGAGCAAATGTCAAATTGGCTTTTTACCAAATTATTGTGCGACAGACCACGTGTTCACCCTGCACACCCTAATTGACAACCAAACAAACCAAAACAAAGGCAAAAGTCTTCTCATGCTTTGTTGATGTCAAAAAAGCTTGGAACTCAATTTGGCATGAGGGTCTGCTATACAAATTGATGGAAAGTGATGTTGGGGGGAAAACATACGACATTATGAATTCCATGTACACAAACAGCACGTGTGCAGTTAAAATTGGCAAAAACACACATTTCTTTCCACAGGGTCGTGGGGTTAGACAGGGATGCAGCTTAAGCCCCACCCTCTTCAACATATATATCAACGAATTGGCGAGGGCACTAGAACAGTCTGCATCACCCGGCCTCACCCTACTAGAATCTGATGTCAAGTGTCTGCTGTTTGCTGATGATCTGGTGCGTCTGTCCCCAACCAAGGAGGGCCTACAGCAGCACCTAGATACTCTGCACAGATTCTGTGCCCGACCTCGGCCCTGACAGTTAATCTCAATAAGACAAAAATAATGGTGTTCCAAAAAAGGTCCAGTTGCCAGGACCACAAATACAAATTACATCTAGACACCGTTGCCCTAGAGCACACAAAAAACTGTGAAGAACCAACACCATTGTAAATACAACCCATATTTATGTTTATTTATGTTTTTGCCTTTTTTGTACTTTAACTATCTGCACATAATATGACATTTGAAATGTCTTTATTCTTTTGTAACTTTTGTGAGTGTAATGTTTACTGTTAATCATTTCATTGTTTATTTCACCTTTGTTAATCATCTACTTCACTTGCATGTTTCCCATGCCAATAAAGCCCTTACATTGAACATTGAGAGAGAGAGACAGAGAGAGACAGAGAGAGAGACAGAGAGAGAGAGAGAGAGAGAGAGAGAGAGACAGAGAGAGAGAGAGAGAGAGAGACAGAGAGAGAGAGACAGAGAGAGAGACAGAGAGAGAGACAGAGAGAGAGAGAGAGAGAGAGAGAGAGACAGAGAGAGAGAGAGAGAGAGACGAGAGAGAGACAGAGAGAGAGAGAGAGAGAGACAGAGAGAGAGAGAGAGAGAGAGAGAGACAGAGAGAGAGAGAGAGACCGAGAGAGAGACAGAGAGAGAGAGAGACAGAGAGAGAGATCTCTCCTTGCCCCATAACCTACTCAACATCAACCCTACTGACACAGTTCCCTAGTCGTCTCCCCTCCAAAACCAGACATCTGTTTGGCAAAACACCCGTTTAGGTCTTCCATTTACACCTCCAGCATTACTCACAGACAGACACAGAGAAACACAAACAGACACAGGAACCTACTGCCAACCTCCAGCATTACACTCACAGACAGAAAGAGGAGCCAGCAGCTGGAGGGCAGGGCCGGCTGGGGAACACAGATTTAGACAGATTTAGACCTTACAACTTACACATCATGGAATAGTGAGTATGAGTGTAGAGAAGCAGAGGGAGAGAGAGAAAGAGAGAGCTATGAAAAGAGAGAAAGAGAGAAGGACAGAGAGGAATAGAGAAAGAGGAATAAGAAGGAAAGTGAAGCGAAAGAGACAAGGAGAGCAAGAGGAAGATGAAGAATTAAAGATTGTGAGTTAAGATAAATGAGAGATAGACTAATGGGGTTGAGAATGAGATGGAGAAAGAGAACATGAGCGACAGAGAGAGGAGGAGAGGAAAAGAGAGGAAGGAAGAAAGTGCAGGACAGCACAGTAGTACATTTACGGTGTCGGTAACGAGAGTCTCTCCGGTGAAGGAGGGATGGAGGGATGGAGGGAGGGTGTTAATGAGAAAGTTGAAGGTCGTAAATTGTGGGTGATGACAGCTGCGGGGAAGACATCAAACGCTGTTAAAAAATAAGGGAAGGAGAAAAAGGAGGGAGGGAGAGGCAGATGAGAGGAGGATGAGTGCGGGCAGCTGACCTCGTTACAGGCCAATTCCTAAACATCCAATAGTATCTCTCTAACTTTCTCTCTCTCTCTCTCTCTCTCTCTCTCTCTCTCTCTCTCTCTCTCTCTCTCTCTCTCTCTCTCTCTCTCTCTCTGTTATACGGTGGTGAAAAACTGTCAGGATGAAATCTGAATTACAAACGAGGCGGGAATATGCCAAGGGCAAAGAGGAGGAGAGGAGAATCAAAGGAGAAGGAGATGGAGGAAGAGAAGGGAAAAAGCGATGCAGAGAGAGAGAGAGAGAGAGAAAGAGAGAGAGAGAGAGAGAGAGAAAGAGAGAGAAAAGAGAGAGAGAGAGAGAGAGAGAGAGAGAGAGAGAGAGAGAGAGAGAGAGAAAGCTGGTTGGATGAATGGATTGACAGACGGGAGAATGGGAAAAAAAGAGAGTTGTAGTTGAATGGTTGTGGTCTCTGTGGTCAGGCCAAGATGGACATCACTCCGTTTTGTTCCACTGGGGTATACACACTGTTCTCGAACTACACAACTAATCCGCCTCTCTCAGTCCCTGGTCCTCCTGCCAAACTCTAAACCAGAAGCTTCAGAAGACACACAGGACTTACTGGTGGAATGCCCGAAGCACTTTGACACTGCAAAACAGAGAGAATTATTATATTTCAATTGACCTGACATTAGGGCAAATTTTTTTAGAGGAAACAAGTGGGTGTATGAAGTACAAAAATAAACAGACAGATGGAGATGAAGAAACGAAAAGATAAAAAGAGAGAAACAGAGAGGTAGATTTGTTGAAGGTTTTGGTCCACGGTCCTTTGTCAGCAGTAGTTGGGTTTAGCTGCCATCCAATCGTAGTCAGTGTGAGTGAGAAACTGAAGAATCTTATCTTTATCAATCTGTCCCAATACCAGCCCTGAGAGTGACATGGAGAGTCAAATCTGTCCCAATACCAGCACTGAGAGTGACACGGAGAGTACTATATCAATCTGTCCCAATACCAGCCCTGAGAGTGACATGTAGAGTACTATATCAATCTGTCCCAATACCAGCCCTGAGAGTGACATGGAGAGTACTATATCAATCTGTCCCAATACCAGCCCTGAGAGTGACATGGAGAGTTCAATCTGTCCCAATACCAGCCCTGGGAGTGACATGGAGAGTACTATATCAATCTGTCCCAATACCAGCCCTGAGAGTGACATGGAGAGTGCAATCTGTCCCAATACCAGCCCTGGGAGTGACATGGAGAGTACTATATCAATCTGTCCCAATACCAGCCCTGAGAGTGACATGGAGAGTACTATATCAATCTGTCCCAATACCAGCCCTGGGAGTGACATGGAGAGTACTATATTAATCTGTCCCAATACCAACCCTGAGAGTGACATGGAGAGTCCAATCTCTCCCAATACCAGGCCTGGGAGTGACATGGAGAGTACTATATTAATCTGTCCCAATACCAGCCCTGAGAGTGACATGGAGAGTACTATATCAATCTGTCCCAATACCAACCCTGAGAGTGACATGGAGAGTCCAATCTGTCCCAATACCAGCCCTGGGAGTGACATGGAGAGTACTATATCAATCTGTCCCAATACCAGCCCTGGGAGTGACATGGAGAGTACTATATAAATCTGTCCCAATACCAGCCCTGAGAGTGACATGGAGAGTCCAAACTGTACCGAGCAAAGTTTCCTTCCTCAAATGGAGGATTAGTATTCAAGCAGGCATTTAAAGATACCAGAAGGGCTCAAGCCACTTCAGAAACTTCATGTGCTAAGACTCAGCTTTGAGGAGCAGGAGAAATTAAAGCTATCTAAAGCAGGGTTATGATCCACAGAGAAGGAGATGGAGGGAGGGAGGGAGGGAGAGAGCAGAAGAGAGAGAAGGAGAGGGAGGGAGAGGGAGGGAGGGAGGGAGGGAGGGAGGGAGGGAGGGAGGGAGGGAGGGAGGGAGGGAGGGAGGGAGGGAGGGAGGGAGGGGGGGGAGGGGAGAGGGAGGGAGATAGGAGAGAGAGAGAGAGAGAGAGAGAGAGGGAGTGTTACATTTCTCCATCACTCTTCTCTCTCTCTCCATCACTCCTCTCCTCTCTCTCTCCATCACTCCTCTCCTCATCACTTCTCTCCTCTCTCTCTCCATCACTCCTCTCCTCATCACTCCTCTCCTCTCTCTCTCCATCAGTCCTCTCCTCATCACTCCTCTCTCTCTCCATCACTCCTCTCCTCATCAATCCCCTCTCTCTCCATCACTCCTCTCCTCATCACTCCTCTCTCCATCACTCCTCTCCTCATCACGCCCCTCTCTCTCCATCACTCCTCTCCTCTCTCTCTTCATCACTATTCTCCTCTCTCTCTCCATCACTCCTCTCCTCATCACTCCTCTCTCTCTCTCTCTCTCTCCATCAGTCCTCTCCTCATCACTCCCCTCTCTTTCCATCACTCCTCTCCTCATCACTCCTCTCTCGCTCCATCACTCCTCTTCTCTCTCTCTCCATCACTCCTCATCACTCCTCTCTCTCTCCATCACTCCTCTCCTCTCTCCTCTCTCTCTCCATCACTCCTCTCCTCATCACTCCTCTCTCGCTCATCACTCCTCCCCTCATCACTCCCCTCTCACTCCATCACTCCTCCCCTCTCTCTCACCAATCACTCCATCACTCCTCTCCTCCTCCAGCATCCACTCCTCTCCTCTCTCTGTCTCCATCACTCCTCTCTCCTCGCTCTCACCAATCACTCCTCTCCCCTCTCGCTCCATCACTCCTCTCTCCTCTCTCTCACCAATCACTCCTCTCCCCTCTCACTCCATCACTCCTCTCTCCTCTCTCTCACCAATCACTCCTCTCCTCTCTCTCACCAATCACTCCTCTCCTCTCTCTCAACAATAAAGAAACTCTCACCATAAAGAAACTGACTGTTGAGTTGTGGCCGGTGTGCAGAACTAGAGACTCACGACAAGAGGTTAAAAAGGAGGGGAGGGCGGTGTATGGCAGAGTCTCCATAGGCTGAGGATTGGTGGCTGGGGGAGACAGAAGGGAGAGAGGGGGTGCCGAGCAAGGACCGTGTCTTGGGAAGGCTAAGAATGAAGGGAAGGAGAGATGCCTAAGGTGGAGGCTGACGGCGTAGTCACGTAGTGGGTAGTCCATCAGCCTCTCTATCTGGTGACAGCCCAGGTTCCTAGCTCCTTCCCTGGTGCTGCCAGCCCCTGTAATTTCCCCCAGGGGTATAAATCGTCTGTTTATGGGCCTGGAGGACGCTCAGATGAATTACTAAAGGACCGTATAACTCAGGACCATGCAGACAGTACACTGCTGCCTGAGGGACGGCTGATCACAGCCACGAAACCGAGGCAGGCAGCCAGTGAGATAGAGGATGATGGGGCTATTACAGGAGGAAGGGTGGTCTCTCCGCCCGCTGACGCCATCCAGTCATAGCTCATCACCCTGGAACCTTCTTTGTGGATCTCTCTCTCTCTCTCAATTCAATTCAATCCAAGGGCTTCAATTCAAGGGCTCTCTCTCTCTCTCTCTCTCTCTCTCTCTCTCTCTCTCACTCTCTCTCTATCAATTCAATTCGATTCAAGGGGATTTATTGGCATGGGAAAATAAATAAGCATAAATATGGGTTGTATTTACAATGGTGTTTGCTCTTCACTGGTTGCCCTTTTCTTGTGGCAACAGGTCACAAATCTTGCTGCTGTGATGGCACACTGTGGTACTTCACCCAGTAGATTGGGTTTGTTTTCTAATTATTTGTGGGTCTGTGTAATCTGAGGGAAATATGTGTCTCTAATATGGTCATACATTGGGTAGGAGGTTAGGAAGTGCAGCTCAGTTTCCACCTCATTTTGTGGGCAGTGAGCACATAGCCTGTCTTCTCTTGAGAGCCATGTCTGCCTACGGCGGCCTTTCTCAATAGCAAGGCTATGCTCACTGAGTCTGTACATAGTCAAAGCTTTCCTTAAGTTTGGGTCAGTCACAGTGGTCAGGTATTCTGCTCTCTGTTTAGGGCCAAATAGCATTCTAGTTTGCATTCTAGTTTGCTCTTCTCCAGGTTCATCTCTCTGTAGGTGATGGCTTTGTTATGGAAGGTTTGGGAATCGCTTTCTTTTAGGTGGTTGTAGAATTTAACGTCTCTTTTCTGGATTTTGATAATTAGTGAGTATCGGCCTAATTCTGCTCTGCATGCATTATTTGGTGTTCTACGTTGTACACAGAGGATATTTTAGCAGAATTCTGCATGCAGAGTCTCAATTTGGTGTTTGTCCCATTTTGTGAATTCTTCGTTCATAATTTGATAGAGTGAGTTGGGTCTGCTCTATACCAAATTAGCATACCCCCTGAGTCCCTTCCCTGTTTCACACCTGGTAGTTTGGTGGATGGGACTACCAGCTCTCTGTAACCTAGATGGCAACCAGTAGGTCCGTCTCCTCTATACTAGGTTTCTTGCAGGATGACAATGTCTGTATTTCTGATTTCTTTGATGAAGTCCGGGTTCCTGCTCTTTAGGCCAAAGGTAGATGATCTCAGGCCTTGGATATTCCAGGATTATATAGTGAAGGCATTGTGTTCCATAAAGTGTCCAATGTTGTTGGTCGTGGTTTGGCCTTAGACCAGGCAAGTGTGAGCAGAGCCTGCTGAGCATCTGATACATGCCATTGGCTTGGGCTAGTGTCAGAGTGGGTGTTGGGCCTGTTTGCCTGCTCACGGACTGGTCGTGTCTTCTGGCTTGTTCCCTCACTCTCTCTCTTCTTGTTCTTCTCTAAATCTCTATCTGATTACCTCCCCTGTCTTTCTTCTGTTCTCTTGCTCTCCTCTCTCCTTTCTGTTCTCTTTCTGTTCTCTTGCCTCACTCTCTCTCTCTCTCCTCATTCTCACTTTCTACTCATTCTTTCTCTCCTCATGCTTTCTCTCCCTCTCTCCTCATTGTATATCTCTCTCTCCTCAATCTCTCTCTCTCTTAATTAGCTCTCTCCTCATTCTCGCTTTCTACTCATTCTTTCTCTCCCTCTCTCCTCATTGTATCTCTCTCTCTCCTCATTCTCTCTCTCTTCATTAGCTCTCTCCTCATTCTATCTCTCGCTTTCCTCATTCTCTCTCTCTCCTCATTCTCTCTCCTCATTATTTCTCTCCCTCTCATTACTCATTGTATCTCTCTCTAGCCTCATTCTATCTCTCCTCATTCTCTCTCTCCTCATTCTCTCTCTCTCTCTCTCTCCTCATACTATATCTCTCCTCATTCTATGGCTCTCTCTCTCCTCATTATATCTCTCTCTCTCCTAATACTATATCTCCCCTATATCTCTCTTTCTTTCTTTCTTCATTCTCACTCTCTTGCTCTTCCCTACCTCCTTTCCCAACCTTATTATCCTCTCCACCACTCAGGAGGGTCGGCTCCAGGCATACACAACATAATTGATCGCTTAGCCCCACCCCTAAAATGCTAGGGCGCCCAGATCTCTCCACCCTCTTTCTACCCTCCTTCCACCTCTCTCCACTTCCACCGCTCTCTACCCTCTCTCCATTCTCTCCACCTCTCGCCATCCTCTCCACAATCTCTCCACCTCTCGCCAACCTCTCTCTACCTCTCTCCACTCCCACCTCTCTCCCCCCTCTCTTCACCCTCTCTCATCATTTTGAAATGGCTTTAGTGAACAGAGGCCCCATGCTTGTCTCATGGAGGTTGCTATGGTTATGGGTGCTGGGGAGACCCTCCTGGCCCACCCCCTGTCTATAATAATTTTTGAACAGAGACAGGTGCTACAGGAAGGATCTCTAACACACAGAGATTATACACACCCCCACACACAGATAGACAGAGGTTATACACGCCCCCACACACAGATAGACAGAGATTATACACACCCCCACACACAGACAGACAGAGATTATACACACCCCCACACACAGATAGACAGAGATTATACACACCACTACACACAGATAGACAGAGATTATACACACCCCCCCACAGACACACAGATAGACAGAGATTATACACACCCCCACACACAGACACACAGAGATTATACACACCCCCACACACAGATAGACAGAGATTATACACTACACACCCCACACACAGATAGACAGAGATTATACACACCCCACACACAGATAGACAGAGATTATACACACACAGACACACACCACTACACACAGATAGACAGAGATTATACACACCCCCACACACAGATAGACAGAGATTATACACACACAGACACACAGAGATTATACACACCCCCACACACAGATAGATAGAAGTTATACACACCCCCACACACAGACAGATTATACACACCCCCACACACAGATAGATTATACACACCCCCACACACAGATAGACAGAGATTATACACACCCCCACACACAGATAGACAGATTATACACACCCCCACACACAGACACACAGAGATTATACACACCCCCACACACAGATAGACAGCGATTATACACACCCCCACACACAGCTAGACAGAGATTACACACACACACACACACACACACAGACAGACAGCCATTAAATTATTTGTAATTTGTCTGACTTTGTACACAAAATACTGAAACCCAGACAGCCTCTAAACAGGATGTTGGTGTCTTTCTGAAACCCAGACAGCCTCTAAACAGGATGTTGGTGTCTTTCTGAAACCCAGACAGCCTCTAAACAGGATGTTGGTGTCTTTCTGAAACCCAGACTGTCTCTCAACCCTCTTTTGTCTACACCTTTCATTAGGACACTGTGGCTTTAAATAAGATAATTACGGCCCAAACAGAAAAGAGAATGAGAGTGGAATACTATTAGCCTGATGAGAGAGTAATTACTGGAGAACACACACACACACACACACACACACACACACACTGTGAAGCACTCATCAACAACAACAACAATCCTGGGTCCTGGTGAGTAAGTAATTGCAACAGCCAGACCTCAACGACTCAACTTCTGATATACAGCTGAGTCCGGCATACCCATACTCTGTGGAGGGAGGGAGAGAGATAGAGGAAGAAGGAAATAGCAGGAGAGTGAGAGAGAGAAGGAGAGAGGGAGAGAGAGAAGGAGAGAGGGAGAGAGAGAGAAGGAGAGAGGGAGAGAGAGAGAAGGAAAGAGCAGGAGAGGGAGAGAGAGAAGGAGAGAGGGAGAGAGAGAGAAGGAGAGAGGGAGAGAGAGAAGGAGAGAGGGAGAGAGAAGGAGAGAGGGAGAGAGAGAAGGAGAGAGGGAGAGAGAGAGGGAGGGAGAGAGGGGGGGAGAGAGAGGGAGGGAGAGAGAGGGAGAAGGAAAGAGCAGGAGAGGGAGAGAGAGAAGGAGAGAGGGAGAGAGAGAAGGAGAGAGGGAGAGAGAGAAGGAGAGAGGGAGAGAGAGAAGGAGAGAGGGAGAGAGAGAGGAGAGGAGAGAGAGGGGGAGAGAGAGGGAGGGAGAGAGAGGGAGAAGGAAAGAGCAGGAGAGGGAGAGAGAGAAGGAGAGAGGGAGAGAGAGAAGGAGAGAGGGAGAGAGCGAGGGAGGGAGAGGGGGGGAGAGAGAGGGAGGGAGAAGGAAAGAGCAGGAGAGGGAGAGGGAGAGAGAAAGGGAGAGAGGGAGAGAGGGGTAGAGAAAGTAGAGAGGAGAGAGGGAGAGAAGGGTAGAGAGAAGGGAGAGAGAGAAGGAGAGAGGAGAGAGGGAGAGAAGGGTAGAGAGAAGGAGAGAGAGAGAGGGGTAGAGAGAAGGAGAGAGGAGAGAGGGAGAGAGGGGTAGAGAGAAGGAGAGAGGAGAGGGGTAGAGAGAAAGAAGAGAGGAGAGAGGGAGAGAAGGGAGAGAGAGAAGGAGAGAGGAGAGAGGGAGAGAGGGATAGAGAGACGGAGAGAGAAGGGAGAGAGGAGAGAGAGAGAAGGGAGAGAGAGAAGGAGAGAGGAGAGAGGGAGAGAGGGATAGAGAGACGGAGAGAGGAGAGAGGGAGAGAGAGAGAAGGGAGAGAGGGAGAGAGAGAAGGGAGAGAGAGAAGGAGAGAGGGAGAGAGAGAGAGGGAGAGAGAGAAGGAGAGAGAGAGAGAGAAGGAGAGAGGGATAGAGAGAAGGGAGAGAGAGAAGGAGAGAGGGAGAGAGAGAAGGAGAGAGATGGAGAGAGGGATAGAGAGACGGAGAGAGGGATAGAGGGATAGAGAGACGGAGAGAGGAGAGAGGGAGAGAGGGAGAGAGAGAAGGAGAGAGGAGAGAGGGAGAGAGGGATAGAGAGACGGAGAGAGGAGAGAGGGAGAGAGAGAGAGGGAGAGAGAGGAGAGAGGAGAGAGGGAGAGAGGGATAGAGAGACGGAGAGAGGAGAGAGGGGAGAGAGGGAGAGAGAAGGAGAGAGGAGAGAGGGAGAGAGGGATAGAGAGACGGAGAGAGGAGAGAGGGAGAGAGAGAGAAGGGAGAGAGGGAGAGAGAGAAGGAGAGCGAAGGGAAGGAGATTTAAGATGACTTGTCCTGCTCTCTTTGTACCCAGATATCTGAGACTGCTAAAGCTTTTACTCTCCTGTAGTTTCTCCTCCCACTGCCTCCTCTGGCTGTTCATCCCCTCTGGTTTGGGATGTTATAGAGTGTGTGTGTGTGTGTGTGTGTGTGTGTGTGTGTGTGTGTGTGTGTGTGTGTGTGTGTGTGTGTGTGTGTGTGTGTGTGTGTGTGTGTGTGTGTGTGTGTGTGTGTGTGTGTGTGTGTGTGTGTGTGTGTGTGTGTGTGTGTGTGTGTGTCTGTGTGTGTGTGTGTGTGTGTGTGTGTGTGTGTGTGTGTGTGTGTACATGCCTGCATGTCCGTGTGTGAGTGAGCCCTGGCCCCGGGAGATACAGACATTAGCAGAGATGAACCCCTAATACAGAACGCTGTAATGGAAGTCTTTAAGAAACTAAGAGGAGGATTAATCTGATGGAAATGAGGCTACTGTCTGCTCCTCGTGCAGGGGTTAGAGAAGAGAGGTAGTGGGAGGAGGGGGAGAGGGAAGGAGGAGGAGGAGGGGGAGAGGGAAGGAGGAGGGGGAGAGGGAAGGAGGAGGAGGAGGAGGAGGGGGAGAGGGAAGGAGGAGGAGGGGAGAGGGAAGGAGGAGGAGGAGAGGGAGGAGGAGGAGGAGGAGGAAGGGGAGGGAGTGGGAGGGAGTTTCTGTGACTTTCTCCTGCCAGACAGACACATCTTTCTCCTGCCAGACAGACACATCTTTCTCCTGCCAGACAGACACATCTTTCTCCTGCCAGACAGACACATCTTTCTCCTGCCAGACAGACACATGTTTCTCCTGCCAGACAGACACATCTTTCTCCTGCCAGACAGACACATCTTTCTTCAGCCAGACAGACACATCTTTCTCCTGCCAGACAGACACATCTTTCTCCTGCCAGACAGACACATCTTTAGATAGAGTCTGAGAGGGAGTGCTTATTAGAGAAAGAAGGAAAGGAAAGGAGGGAAGTGAAGAAGGACACGTCCCTGAAGGCCTCATCCCCTCCATCCGTGTGCAGAGAGGTGATGTGACATGGACATACTTATTAAGGTGGAAATAGGTATGTTTCTAATACACACACACACATAGGTATGTTTCTAATACACACAAATACACTGCAACATTTTCCCTTCGTTATGTTGTAATAAAAATGCTCATGATTAGCAAACAGGGAAAACTAGAGCTCGGGGACTGGGGTTTGATAGATCCCTCTAAACATGTTTTGAATCAGCAGACATTTTAGAGGATTAGGAGTTGAAGGCCCTTTGATCTCTCTTTAATGTGTTTCACACACACACACACACACACACACACACACACACACACACACACACACACACACACACACACACACACACACACACACACACACACACACATACACACACACACACACACACACACACACACACACACACACATACACACACACACACACCCAAATGCACAAATACACACACACACGCAGACCACTGCAGTCATACTCGGTCACTATCTCAGTCCTTAAAGTCCCTCTTCTCTGTCCTCTCAAACAGAACGCTAAGACTCCCCAAACTTTTACTTTACACTCAGCACTAAACTAAAGATTCACCCCACCAATCCCCCTTTGAATGGCTGAATGGCAAATCCTTATAATAACTTCCAGTATTAGAATCCAATGTGGAGAAATGAGGCCAGCTTGAAGGAAATAGAGCAAGAGGGGTAGGACTATGGAAAGACGTTTTATTTGGGGGGGGGGTTTAAAGTCCGATTTTTGTTTTTATAATCCCTCTAGCCCTCCAAAATCCTGCTTTGGGTTCCATTGTTTACAGAACAGTTTGGTGGGAAGAGGGATCTCCCTCTCTGTCTGAGACGCTTTAGGGAACAGTGTCGGATTTAGCCATTGAAAGCACCTGTAAGTTTCTTATATGAAAGTTGGGGATGAGAAGGCAAATGGGGATCTTTATCTGCACTAAAGATGTGTACGCTTATTCTGGATGTAGAAAACACAGTGGGAGATTATCCCTCTCTTGTCTTCAGCTGAGAATAAATCCCTTTTAATGAAGATAGTGATCTGGACAGGTTTGAAAAAGGGAAGAGAGGCACGAGGGTCTCAAGTCATCGAGGTCATTATTTGTACGAGATGTTCATTAAAGAGTACTGATAAAGAGCACCTACTGAAATAGTCTAAAGTACAGTAAAACGTCTTACCTGAGGATCCCAGAATTATTTTTCTGAAGCACTCAGATGTCTGCAATAATCTTATGATCTTTGACTGCTCCCTTTTTTCTTTTGTTCAATAAGAAGACAGATTGATGTTTCAGGGGATTTTTCAAAGTCAGTTGAGCATCTTTCTGCCTTTTCATCAACCCGGACAGAAATGTGCTCACATTGTAACGCATAACAGGTTCTGCTCGGTTCACTTGATTCAAACTCAGCCTACACAATCTTCCTCTGCCTCACTTCCTCTTTCTCCTTGTCTCTCAGAGAGCTCTGTCTCCTGGGAGAGTTTAATGGTGGCATTATGACAGTGGTTTGGCAACAGATTAAGGACGGGTCGGGGGGGGACTCGGGGGAGCGAGGAGTGCTAATTGGCAGGCAACCGTTAATCAGATCCAAGTGGAACCTTCATTACTTTATTAGTTAATTAGTGAGAGGAATTAACATCACGACTGGACCTGAACAGCACCACTATCCATAGCTAGGGAGAGTGCACACTGTGACAACAAGGACTGGAACCACACAATGTTATTTTTTGCTTCGAAGCTAATTGAAAAAAATGTCCTCTGTTTTTATCAAAGGTAGAAACACTTGCCGCTGCTCAGTTCGGTCCTTTCCATGGTCATGTGATGTGTTTCCATGGTCCTGTGATGTGTTTCCATGGTCCTGTGATGTGTTTCCATGGTCCTGTGATGTGTTTCCATGGTCCTGTGATGTGTTTCCATGGTCATGTGATGTGTTTCCATGGTCATGTGATGTGTTTCCATGGTCCTGTGATGTGTTTCCATGGTCATGTGATGTGTTTCCATGGTCCTGTGATGTGTTTCCATGGTCCTGTGATGTGTTTCCATGGTCATGTGATGTGTTTCCATAGTCATGTGATGTGTTTCCATGGTCCTGTGATGTGTTTCCATGGTCCTGTGATGTGTTTCCATGGTCATGTGATGTGTTTCCATGGTCATGTGATGTGTTTCCATGGTCCTGTGATGTGTTTCCATAGTCATGTGATGTGTTTCCATGGTCATGTGATGTGTTTCCATGGTCATGTGATGTGTTTCCATAGTCATGTGATGTGTTTCCATGGTCATGTGATGTGTTTCCATGGTCATGTGATGTGTTTCCATGGTCATGTGATGTGTTTCCATGGTCCTGTGATGTGTTTCCATAGTCATGTGATGTGTTTCCATGGTCATGTGATGTGTTTCCATAGTCATGTGATGTGTTTCCATAGTCATGTGATGTGTTTCCATGGTCACGTGATGTGTTTCCATGGTCACGTGATGTGTTTCCATAGTCATGTGATGTGTTTCCATGATTTCCAGCTCCCTGCCTGGACTTTGTCCAATTCAGAGGCTGTTAGGTGTGGGACACATCACCCAGGGACTGATATGTCTAGGTACACATCACATAAAGACTGTTAGGTCTAGATACACATCACCCAGGGACTATTAGGTCTAGGTACACATCACCCAGGGACTGATAGATCTAGGTACACATCACACAGGGACTAATATGTCTAGGCATACATCACCCAGGGACTGCTAGGTGTGGCACACATCACACAAGGACTGATATGTCTAGGCACACATCACCCAGGGACTGCTAGGTCTAGGTACACATCACACAGGGACTGATATGTCTAGGCACACATCACACAGGGACTGATATGTCTAGGTACACATCACACAGGGGCTGATATGTCTAGGTACACATCACACAGGGGCTGATATGTCTAGGTACACATCACACAGGGGCTGATATGTCTAGGTACACATCACACAGGGACTGATATGTCTAGGTACACATCACACATGGGCTGATATGTCTAGGTACACATCACATAAGGACTGATATGTCTAGGCACACATCGCACAGGGACTGATATGTCTAGGTACACATCACCCAGGGACTGCTAGGTGTGACAAATCACAGATGACACTCTGATCACTCTGGCTACATTAGCAGCAGTGTGTGACTCTGAGACTGGAGGGACATGTCTTGGCTGACCTACTCCACCCTCAACTGTCTGTCAGATGAAGGGAATACAGTTCTGGGTTAACTGACATGCCTTCTCTCTGTTTCAGCTCCCACTGAATCCCCGTTGAGACCCAGTCTTGGTGAGTGTTTGGTTTCTAACACACGTTTAAAGCAATCTAATATGGTTATACACAATTTGTTAGTCCTTATTATTGGAGCCTCAACCAAGTTATGTGTGACCTCTAGCTGAGATCCATGGTAACCATGCTGTGCTACGTGATGACTTTGACTCCAGCCTTCAGGGAGAACTGGACCCCAGCATCTGGTAGGTAACACATATATATAGGTAACACATATATATAGGTAACAAATGTATACTGTAGGTAACACATATATATAGGTAACACATATATATAGGTAACACATATATATAGGTAACAAATGTATACTGTAGGTAACACATATATATAGGTAACAAATATATACTGTAGGTAACAAATATATACTGTAGGTCACAAATATATAGGTAACACATATATATATAGGTAACACATATATATAGGTAACACATATATATAGGTAACAAATATATACTGTATGTAACACAAATATATAGGTAACAAATATATAATGTAGGTAACAAATATATACTGTAGGTAACACATATATATAGGTAACACATATATATAGGTAACAAATATATACTGTAGGTAACAAATATATACTGTAGGTAACACATATATATAGGTAACACATATATACTGTAGGTAACAAATGTATACTGTAGGTAACAAATATATACTGTAGGTCACAAATATATAGGTAACAAATATATACTGTAGGTAACAAATATATACTGTAGGTAACAAGTACATACTGTAGGTAACACATATATATAGGTAACAAATATATACTGTAGGTAACAAATATATACTGTAGGTAACAAATATATACTGTAGGTAACAAATACATACTCTAGGTAACAAATATATACTGTAGGTAACAAGTACATACTCAAGTAAAAAAAATATATACTGTAGGTAACAAATACATACTGTAGGTAACAAATATATACTGTAGGTAACAAATATATACTGTAGGTCACAAATATATATTGTAGGTAACAAATGTATACTGTAGGTAACAAATATATACTGTAGGTAACAAATATATACTGTAGGTAACAAATACATACTGTAGGTACCAAATATATATTGTAGGTAACAAATGTATACTGTAGGTAACAAATATATACTGTAGGTAACAAATATATACTGTAGGTAACAAATATATACTGTAGGTCACAAGTACATACTGTAGGTAACAAATATATACTGTAGGTAACAAATATATAATGTAGGTCACAAATATATACTGTAGGTAACAAATGTATACTGTAGGTAACAAGTACATACTGTAGGTAACAAATATATACTGTAGGTAACAAATGCATACTGTAGGTAACAAATATATACTGTAGGTAACAAATATATAGTTACCAAATATATACTATAGGTAACAACTATATACTGTAGGTAACAAATACATACTGTAGGTACCAAATATATACTGTAGGTAACAAATATATACTGTAGGTAACAAATACATACTGTAGGTAACAAATATATACTGTAGGTAACAAATATATAGTTACCAAATATATACTATAGGTAACAACTATATACTGTAGGTAACAAATACATACTGTAGGTACCAAATATATACTGTAGGTAACAAATATATACTGTAGGTAACAAATACATACTGTAGGTAACAAATATATAGGTAACAAATGTATACTGTATGTAACAAATATATAAGTACCAAATATATACTGTAGGTAACAAATATATAGGTACCAAATATATAGGTACCAAATATATACTGTAGGCAACAGATATATACTGTAGGTAACAAATATATAGGTACCAAATATATAGGTACCAAATATACACTACCATTCAAAAGTTTGTGGTCACATAGAATTGTCAATTTTCTGTCCATTAAAATAACATCAAATTGATCAGAAATACATTGTAGACATTGCTCATGTTGTATGTAAATTACTATTGTAGCTGGATTTAAAAAAATGGTTTTTAATGTAATATCTACATAAGGCGTATAGAGGTGTCATGGATCCTTCTGGAACTTTCATTGTTCACACCAGGCCCCTGTTCCCGCTGATTGTACTTGTATATATGTGTCCGTTGTTCACCATGGTGCTGTCCAGTATTGTTACCATGTCTGTTGTTCACCATGGTGCTGTCCAGTATTGTTACCATGTCTGTTGTTCACCATGGTGCTGTCCAGTATTGTTACCATGTCTGTTGTTCACCATGGTGCTGTCCAGTATTGTTACCATGTCTGTTGTTCACCATGGTGCTGTCCAGTATTGTTACCATGTCTGTTGTTCACCATGGTGCTGTCCAGTATTGTTACCATGTCTGTTGTTCACCATGGTGCTGTCCAGTATTGTTACCATGTCTGTTGGTCACCATGGTGCTGTCCAGTATTGTTACCATGTCTGTTGTTCACCATGGTGCTGTCCAGTATTGTTACCATGTCTGTTGTTCACCATGGTGCTGTCCAGTATTGTTACCATGTCTGTTGTTCACCATGGTGCTGTCCAGTATTGTTACCATGTCTGTTGGTGCGTGAGAGTACCTGTGCTGTGTGTTTGGACTTTCGTGCCCTTGTGGATTGCGTAGATGATTACAGGTCTAGTCCCGTAGTGTTAATCATTGTGTGTTATTTATTCGAGGTACTCCTCTTTTGTTTTGGGTTTCAACCCTGTGTTTTTGTTACGTGTTTGTTTGGTCTTCGTCCCCGTGCCTTTACACGGCACGCCGTAATTTGGGTAAAATAAAAAACCCTGTTACGCATTCCTTCGCCTGTCTCCCGAAACCATTATGCCAACGTGACAAGAGGCCTATTATCAGCAACCATCATTCCTGTCGGCCGCTGTACGCCTATATAGGTATTCCATTAAAAATCTGCAGTTTCCAGCTACAATAGTCATTTACAACATTAACAATGTCTACACTGTATTTCTGATCATTTTGATGTTATTTTAATGGACAAAAAATGTGCTTTTCTGTCAAAAACAAGAACATTTCTAAGTGAATCCAAACTTTTGAATGGTAGTGTATATAGGAAACAAATATACAGGTAACAAATATATAGGTAATACATTTATAGGTACCAAATATATAGGTAATAAATTTATAGGTAACAAATTTATAGGTAACAAATATATAGGTAATACATTTATAGGTAACAAATATATAGGTAACAAATATATAGGTAATACATTTATAGGTAACAAATATATAGGTAACAAATATATAGGTAATACATTTATAGGTAACAAATATATAGGTTCCAGGTAAATAGGTACCAAATATACAGGTACCAGGTAAATAGGTACCAAATATATATGTACCAAATATATAGGTACCAGGTAAATAGGTACCAAATATATATGTACCAAATATATAGGTACCAAATATATAGGTACCAAATATATAGGTACCAGGTAAATAGGTAAATGTTTTCTGTCAAAAACAAGAACCCAAACTTTTGAATGGTAGTGCATATAGGAAACAAATATACAGGTAACAAATATGTAGGTAATACATTTATAGGTACCAAATATATAGGTAACAAATATATAGGTACTACATTCATAGGTACCAAATATATAGGTAACAAATATATAGGTAATACATTTATAGGTAACAAATATATAGGTAACAAATATATAGTTAACAAATATATAGGTAATACATTTATAGGTAACAAATATATAGGTAACAAATATATAGGTAATACATTTATAGGTAATACATTTATAGGTAACAAATATATAGGTAACTGTAACGGTTTTCTTCGGGTGAAGGAGAGTTGGACCAAAATGCAGCGTGGTAATTTCGATACATCTTTAATGAAGATGAAACACGAACAAAACAAAAACAACAAACGTAACGTGAAAACCTATACAGCCTATCTGGTGATAACTAACACAGAGACAGGAACAATCACCCACAAACACACAGTGAAACCCAGGCTACCTAAATATGGTTCCCAATCAGAGACAATGACTAACACCTGCTTCTGATTGAGAACCATATCAGGCCAGACATAGAAATAGACAAACAAGACATCCAACATAGAATGCCCACCCAGCTCACGTCCTGACCAACACTAAAACAAGGAAAACACATACGAACGATGGTCAGAACGTGACAGTAACAAATATATAGGTAACAAATGTATAGGTAACAAATATATAGGTACCAGGTAAATAGGTACCAGGTAAATAGGTACCAGGTAAATAGGTACCAGGTAAATAGGTACCAAATATATAGGTACCAGGTAAATAGGTACCAAATATACAGGTACCAAATATATAGGCACCAAATATATAGGTTCCAAATATATAGGTACCAGGTATATAGGTACCAAATATATAGGTACCAGGTATATAGGTACCAAATATATAGGTACCAGGTATATAGTATTTCACGTGATGTTGGAACAGAATCCAGATGGTGATTGTGTTGATTTACTGCATGAAAACTTTTAACATGCATAAATTGTCACTGCCTTCTAATGTACGTCACAAAAAGCGAGGTACATGCCACTACGAAAGGGTTCTGCGGCTGTCCCCATAGGGGAACCCTTTTTGGTTCCAGGTAGAACTCTTTTGTGTTCCATGAAGAATTATTTTAGGAAAGGGTTTTACATGGAACCCAGCATAATTCTACCTAGAAACCATAAGGGTTCTACCTGGAACTGAAAAGGGTTCTTCAAAGGCTTATCTTATTGGGAAAGTTGAAGAACCGTTCTAGGTTCTAGGTAGCACCTTTTTTTCTTAGAGTGTACGGTAAATACTGACATTGTCTTTAATTGCATCTGCGGATTTGATCTAAATAAGACCTAACTCTCTCCCTCACCTCCACTCAGGTCAGAGAGCAGTAACTGTGAGGTGGGAGAGCAGTGTGGGGTCCTGATGCACGGCAGAGCAGTCACCTTCTGTGAACCCTTCGGAGAGAGAGAGCTGGTAACTATAACTGTACAACCACGTACATACCTTAATCTTTAATGTGTTTACATTAAAGGTTACCTCAACAACAGAATGGTGTGGGCATACCTCAACAACAGAATGGTGTGGGCATACCTCAACAACAGAATGGTGTGGGCATACCTCAACAACAGAATGGTGTGGGCATACCTCAACAACAGAAGGGTGTGGGCTTACCTCAACAACAGAATGGTGTGGGCATACCTCAACAACAGAATGGTGTGGGCTTACCTCAACAACAGAATGGTGTGGGCTTACTCAACAACAGAATGGTGTGGGCTTACCTCAACAACAGAATGGTGTGGGCTTACCTCAACAACAGAATGGTGTGGGCATACCTCAACAACAGAATGGTGTGGGCTTACCTCAACAACAGAATGGTGTGGGCTTACCTCAACAACAGAAGGGTGTGGGCTTACCTCAACAACAGAAGGATGTGGGCATACCTCAACAACAGAATGGTGTGGGCTTACCTCAACAACAGAATGGTGTGGGCAGAAGGATACCTCAACAACAGAATGGTGGGTGAATGGGCATACCTCAACAACAGAATGGTGTGGGCATACCTCAACAACAGAATGTCAACAACAGAAGGTGTGGGCTTACCTCAACAACAGAATACCTCAACAACAGTGGTGGGCTTACCTCAACAACAGAATGGTGTGGGCTTACCTCAACAACAGAATGTGGTGGGCTTACCTCAACAACAGAATGTGGTGGGCTTACCTCAACAACAGAATGGTGTGGGCATACCTCAACAACAGAATGTGGTGGGCTTACCTCAACAACAGAATGTGGTGGGCATACCTCAACAACAGAATGTGGTGGGCTTACCTCAACAACAGAATGGTGTGGGCATACCTCAAAAACAGAATGGTGTGGGCATACCTCAACAACAGAAGGGTGTGGGCATACCTCAACAACAGAATGGTGTGGGCATACCTCAACAACAGAATGTGGTGGGCTTACCTCAACAACAGAATGTGGTGGGCTTACCTCAACAACAGAATGGTGTGGGCGTATATACCGATAATAAAAAATATTCATGAGAGTAGAGCGCTGATTGGCCAGCTCAGCAAATGAGCCAGCATTACATCACACTCTCAGGAAATAGCAAGCATTTTTAAAATGGTCTGTTTAACATGCTAATTGGAGTTTTTTTTTATGCCTGAACACACACAACAACAATGCTTGATCCACAACCCCTGAAGAACCATTAACCATGCAGTAGATGTATTTATAATATTTTTTTATTTTATTTAACCTTTATTTAACTCTGCAAATAAGTTAAGAACAAATTCTTATTTATAATGACAGCCTACCGGAGGAACAATGGGTTAACTGCCTGTTCAGGGGCAGAACGACAGATTTGTACCTTTGTCAGCTCAGAGATTTGATCCAGCAACCATTTCAGTTCCTGGCCCAACGCTCTAACCACTTGCCTACCTGCCGCCCCTCCACTCTAACCACTAGGCTACCTGCCGCCCCTCCACTCTAACCACTAGGCTACCTGCCGCCAGCTTTTTAGTGTGTCTTGATTTCATTGACTCTCTGTTATAAGAAGCGTTACAGTCTGTCTGTCAGTCTTCCAAGCTTTTGATGCAGCTGCACTAGTTCAGTCGAGAGAAATACACAGACGAACACACGTTAAAAAAAACATTCAGACAATGATCTCTTCTCCTTCTAGATCAGCGTTCCTCTCAACACCAGCACAGCCTCCGTCCTGCAGTTTGCTCTCGGTGAGTACTATTTACAGCTTACTTAGCACTCCTTGTCTTGGGCAAATATGGGTCATGTTGTACCACACATCATGCTGGCTAGAGTTACGTACTGATGGTTTAAAGGAGACCCTGAAACAACAAAGAGCTCTTACTTAGCATGTTGTCATATTTACATCTAGACATTCTCGTTAATACCACACAGTGTGTATAGCCCAATAGTCATCCTCTCTCCCTCTCCTCCACTCCCTCCCTCTCCTCCACTCAATTCAATTCAAGGGGCTTTATTGGCATGGGAAACATATATTATCATTGACAAAGCAAGTGGAATAGATAATATACAAAAGTGAAATAAACAACAAATGAACAGTAAACATTACACATACAGAAGTTTCAAAAGAATAAAGACATTACACATGTCATATTATGTATATATACAGTGTTGTAACGATGTACAAATAGTTAAAGTACAGAAGGGAAAATAAATAAACATAAAATGTGTTGTATTGACAGTGGTGTTTGTTCTTCACTGGTTTCCCTTTTCTTGTGGCAACAAGTCACACATCTTGCTGATGTGATGGCACACTGTGGAATTTCACCCAGTAGATATGGGAGTTTATCAAAATTGGGTTTGTTTTCAAATTCTTTGTCGATCTGTGGAATCTGAGGGAAATATGTGTCTCTAATATGGTCATACATTGGGCAGGAGGTTAGGAAGTGCAGCTCAGTTTCCACCTCATTTTGTAGACAGTGTGCACATAGCCTGTCTTCTCTTGAGAGCCAGATCTGCCTACGGCGGCCTTTCTCAATAGCAAGGCTTTGCTCCCTGAGACTGTGTTCGGCCACTGTGTACTCTCTGTTAGGTCCAAATAGCATTCTAGTTTGCTATGTTTTTTTGTTAATTCTTTCCAGAACCTGCTTGCTTAGGCAACTCTTCTCCACGTTCATCTCTCTGTTGGTGATGGTTTTGTTATGGAAGGTTTGGGAATCACTTCCTTTTAGGTGGTTGTAGAATGTAAAGGCTATTTTCTGGATTTTGATAATTAGCGGGTATCGGCCTAATTCTGCTCTGCATGCGTTATTTGGTGTTCTACGTTGTACACGAGGATATTTTTGCAGAATTCTGTATATCAGAGTCTCAATTTGGTGTTTGTCTCATTTTGTGAATTCTTGGTTGGTGAGCGGACCCCAGACCTCACAATCATGAAGGGCAATGAGTTCTATAACTGATTCTAACTGAAATTAGACTTTTGATGGCAAAGAAGGCCCTTCTTGCCTTGTCTCAGACCGTTCACAGATTTGTGGAAGTTACCTGTGGCGCTGATGTTTAGGCCAAGGTATGTATAGTTTTTTGTGTGCTCAAGGGCAACGGTGTCTAGATGGAATTTGTATTTGTGGTCCTAGACATTTGACTTAAGATTCTGGACCTGCAGACTTTTTGGAACACTGCATCCTTGTCTCACCCCACAGCGGGAAGAAATTTTGGTCTTACTGAGATTTCCCCGACACCACTTTCCACTGTCAGGGCCCAGGACTGTTTGTCAACTAGGGTGTGCAGGGTGAATACGTGGTCTGTCCTACGATAATATGGTTTAAAGACAATTTGACATTTGCTCAGCACGTTGTTTTCACTGAGGAAATGTACGAGTCTGCTGTTAAAGAAAAAGCAGAGGATTTTCCCTAGGTTGCTGTTGACGCATATCCCCCGGAAGTTATTGGGGTCAAATTTGTCTCCACTTTTGTGGATTGGGGTGATCAGTCCTTGGTGCCAAATATTGGGGAAGATGCCAGAGCTAAGGATGATGTTAAAAATATTTTTGTATAGCCAATTGGAATTTGTTGTCTGTATATTTGATCATTTCATTGAGGAAACCATACTCCCTCTTTCTCCCTCTCTCCCTCTCCTCCACCCCCTCCCTGCCTCCCTCTCTCTCTCCCTCTTTCCCTCTCCTCCACCCCCTCCCTGCCTCCCTCTCTCTCTCTCCTCCACCCCCTCCCTGCCTCCCTCCCTGCCTCCCTCTCTCCCTCTCCTCCACTCCCTCCCTGCCTCCCTTCTCTCTCCCTCCCTATCTCTCTCCCTCCCTCTCTCTCTCCTCCACCCCCTCCCTGCCTCCCTCCCTGCCTCCCTCTCTCCCTCTCATCCACTCACTCCATGCCTCCTGCCTCCCTCCCTCTCTCTCTCCCTCCCTTTCTCTCTCTCCTCCACCCCCTCCCTGCCTCCCTCTCTCTCTCCCTCTCTCCCTCTCCACCCCCTCCCTGGACTCCTCCCTGCCTCCCTCTCCTCCACTCCCTCCCTGCCTCCCCTCTCTCCCTCCCTCCCTTCTCTCTCCCTCCCTATCTCTCTCCCTCCCCTCTCTCTCTCCACCCCCTCCCTGCCTCCTCCCTGCCTCCCCCTCCTCATGGACTCCATGCCTCCCTGCCTCCCCTCTCCCTCCCTCCTCTCTGCCTCCCCTCTCTCCTCCACCCCCTCCCTGCCTCCCTCTCTCCTCCCTCTCTCTCTCCACCCCCTCCCTGGACTCCCTCCCTGCCTCCCTCTCCTCTCCCTCCCTGCCTCCCCTCCCTCCCTCCCTTCCTTCTCTCTCCCTCCCTATCTCTCTCCCTCCCTCCTCTCTCCTCCACCCCCTCCTGCCTCCCTCCCTGCCTCCCTCTCTCCCTCTCATCCACTCCCTCCATGCCTCCCTGCCTCCCTCTCTCCCTCCCTCTCTCTCTCCCTCCCTTTCTCTCTCTCCTCCACCCCCTCCCTGCCTCCTCTCTCTCTCCCTCTCTCCCTCTCCTCCACCCCCTCCCTGGACTCCCTCCTGCCTCCCTCTCCTCCACTCCCTCCCTGCCTCCTCTCTCCCTCCCTATCTCTCTCCCTCCCTCTCTCCTCCACCCCCTCCCTGGACTCCCTCCTGCCTCCCTCTCTCCCTCTCCTCTCCCTCCCTGCCTCCTTCCCTCTCTCCCTCCCTATCTCCCTCCCTCTTCCTCCACCCCTCCCTGCCTCCCTCTCTCCCTCTCATCCCTCCCTCCATGCCTTCCTGCCTCCCTCTCTCCCTCCCTCTCTCCTCCCTCCCTTTCTCTCTCTCCTCCACCCCCTCCCTGCCTCCCTCTCTCTCTCCCTCTCTCCCTCTCCTCCACCCCCTCCCTGGACTCCTCCCTGCCTCCCTCTCATCCACTCCCTCCCTGCCTCCCTCTCTCCCTCCCTATCTCTCTCTCTCCCTCTCTCCTCCAATCCCTCCCTGCCTCCCTCTCTCTCTCCCTCTTTCCTCCACTCTCTCCCTGCCTCCTTCTCTCCTCCCTCCCTCCATGCCTCCCCTCTCTCCCTCCCTCCCTCCTCTCCCTCCCTCCCTCTCTCTCTCTCTCTCTCTCCTCCTCCCCCTCCCTGTCTCTCTCCCTCCCTCCCTGCCTCCCTCTCCTCTCCCTCCCTGCCTCCCCCTCTCTCTCCTATCTCCTCCCTCCCTCCCTCCCTGCCTCCCTCTCTCTCTCCCTCTCCTCCACCCCCTCCCTGCTTCCCTCTCTCCCTCTCCTCCACTCCCTCCCTGCCTACCTCTCTCTCTCCTATCATGGCAATGAATGATTTAGTAGGACCTGGAAAGCCACCCAACAGCCCGTGGCAGATGGTTTTTAGACACATTGTATTTTATTTTTCATGTCCATCACACATCTGTGATGCAGAACAGGCTGCAGTGTACTCCCTCCCTCCCTTTCTCTCTCTCTTTCTTTCTTCCTTTCTTTCGTCCCTCCCTCCCTCCCTCCCTCCCTCCCTCCTCCGTCCTCCGTCCGTCCGTCCGTCCGTCCGTCCCTCTCTCTCTCTCTCATTCTCTTTTATGTATTTATCTCCCTCTCAATCATCTCAAACACACAGAGAAATAAACCAGTGTGTCTGTATGGCCCTGTTTGTACTCATAAATATGAAAGGAACACACAGTGCTGTGTATGCAGGAGGTTAGGCCCTGTGGAGAATGGGAGAGGTGGGGGGTTAGCCCGCTCTCTCCATTAGTGACCTCTGACCTCTAACATCTTACCCCCTCTATCCTCTCTCCCCAATGAGCTAAGAGGGGTGCACTCTAGCACCTCTATCCCTCCACCCCTCCCTTCTCCACTCTCCCTTTAAAGTAGGGCCTTCACAGCATGCATCAGCAGTCCCGCTCTCTCCTCTCCTCCTCCCCTATTCTCCTCTCGTCTCCTCTCTTCTCCTCTCCTCTCCCCTCTCCTCCTCTCTTCTCCCCTTTTCTCCCCTCTTCTCCTCTCCTCCTCCCCTATTCTCGTCTCTTCTCCTCTCTTCTCCTCTCCTCCTCTCTTCTCCCCTTTTCTCCCCTCTTCTCCTCTCCTCTTCTCTTCTCCTCTCGTCTCCTCTCTTCTCCTCTCCCCTCCTCTCCCCTTTTCTCCTCTCTTCTCCTCTCCCCTCTTCTCCTCCTCTCCTCTTCTCTTCTCCTCTTCTCCTCTCTTCTCCTCTCCCCTCTTCTCTTCTCCTCTTCTCTCTTCTCCTCTCTTCTCCTCCCTCTTCTCCCTCCCCTCTTCTCTTCTCCTCTTCTCCTCTTGTTTCTCTCCCTCTCCTCTCTTGTCCCCTCTTCTCCTCTCCTCCTCCCCTATTCTCTTCTCTTCTCCTCTTCTCCTCTCTTCTTCTCTCCTCTCTTGTCCCCTCTCCTCTTCTCCTCTCCTCTCCTCTTCTCCTCTTGTTTCCTCTCCCCTCTCCTCCTTTTCTCTCCCCACTTCTCCTCTCTCTATCCGCATGTTTGCCTGGACAGCCGACTGCTAAGCAGATCATTTAAACCATGACACTCTTTAGACGATAATTTCTACATGGCTGGGAGGGAGGGAGGGAGGTGAGGGAGGTGAGGGAGAGAGAGAGGGAGAGAGGGAGGGTTTCAACAATGCTGGGCCTGGTCATGGGGGAGAAAGGAAGGATGAGTCTGGGGAAATTGAATTGATGCAGAAACAGCCAACGTGTTATTTTGCATTCTGCCTGATCGCAACCCCTCTCTAATGCTCACGATGGTGTTAATACACAGAGTCCACTCATGAAGTATCACTGTGCTAACTATCCTCCCCTCCCTCCCTCCCTCCCTCCCTCCCTCCCTCCCTCCCTCTCTCTCTCTCTCTCTCTCTCTCTCTCTCTCTCTCTGTTAATGTGTGTGTGTGTGTGTCTCTCTCTAGGTTCAGGCTCCTGTCGGTTCAGTTACTCCGACCCCAGCATCATCGTGTCGTTCAGTCTAAACAAGAATAACGGCTCAGATGACTGGATCACCCTGGAGAAGATCCGGTCTCTCTCTCTCTTCCATCATCCCTTTCTCTCTCCCTCCCTCCATCCATACCTATTGAACATTGACATCTGTCTCCCCTTCCTCTCTCTCTCTCTCTCGCTCTCTCTTGTTTTCTCTCTCTCTCTCGTTTTCTCTCTCTGTCTCTTCTTCCCTCTCTCTCTCTTTCTCTTGCTTTCTCTCTCTCTTCTTCCCTCTCTCTCTTTCTCTTGTTTTCTCTCTCTCTCTCTTGTTTTCTCTCTCTCTTGATCTCTTCTTCCCTCTCTCTCACTCTCTCCTTTTCTCTCTACATGCTGTCCTCCTCACACAGACATCCATCTCTCTCTCTCCACCTTCCCCTCCCCTCCACCCTTCCCCCTCCCCTCCTCCCCTCCTCCCCTAACTCCCAAGTTGAGACTTAATGTCCTCCTCCTCCCCTCTCCATTCTTAACTCCCAAGTTGAGACATAACTTGATGATAATGTCTGGTCATTAACTCCCAAGTTGAGACATAACTTGATGATAATGTCTGGTCATTAACTCCCAAGTTGAGACATAACTTGATGATAATGTCTGGTCATTAACTCCCAAGTTGAGACATAACTTGATGATAATGTCTGGTCATTAACTCCCAAGTTGAGACATAACTTGATGATAATGTCTGGTCATTAACTACCAAGTTGAGACATAACTTGATGATAATGTCTGGTCATTAACTACCAAGTTGAGACATAACTTGATGATAATGTCTTGTCATTAACTCCCAGCTCCGTGTTTATTTCATGTTCTGTTTTAGTATAAAAACACAAAGAAACAACTCCCCAGCAACCAACACACACTTACTCTATCCTTCCCCCCACCCCACAGAGCTCCTACTAACAGCAGTACGGTAGTCCATCTCCTACCTCTGCCGGTGCGCTCCAAGAGGGATGGGGTGCGTGTACGGTGGTCCCAGGAGGCCCCCCGGGGGCCCGAGGGCTATGAGTCGTGCTGGGGCCTGGATAACATACTGCTGGTCAATGCTGCTCACAGACCCCCACTGATGGAGGATAACCTGGACCCCCCCGACACAGCCAACTGGCTCTTCTTCCCTGGAGCCACCGTTAAGGTACCATATTCTTCTTCTTCCTCTTCTTCCTCTTCCTCTTCTTCAGGGTTTAATGGCAGTTTGCAAACCAGGTTTTTAGGTGAGTTACTGCCAAGGTAATCACATTACCCTCATCAAGCTTACTGCATTGTCGGAACTAGAAGCACAAGCATTTCACTACGCTCACATTAATATCTGCTAACCATGTGTATGTGACAAATAAATTTGATTTGATTTGATTTTGATTTAACAAGGGTCAGGAGTTTTTACCACAGAGAAAAACGTATGTTTTGTGACCTTGTTATATTCTATACTGTAATCATCTGTACAGTAACAGGGTTTAACCCTGTTATATTGTATCCTGTTTTAGTTCAATGTATCCGACACATGACTTCGTTCTTTCCCAGCATGCCTGTCAATCAGAGGGCAACGCCCTGTATTTCCATGGCAACAACGAGGAGGGTGTGGGCCACTCCTTCGCCTCCACCCGAGACATTGACCTCCACAGAGAGGAGGGGCGGAGCTACTGGGAGGAGGACTTTGAAAGCACGCCCACCAAGTAAGTCATAATGACTTCGCCATCATTAATTACCTGTTACTTTTATTTCTGATTCTCATCCGTATTGTTTTTAAACTGCATTGTTGGTTAGGGGCTCGTAAGTCAGCATTTCACTGTGAGGTCTACTACACCTGTTGTATTCAGCATTTCACTGTGAGGTCTACTACACCTGTTGTATTCAGCATTTCACTGTAAGGTCTACACCTGTTGTATTCAGCATTTCACTGTAAGGTCTCTACACTATTTCACCTGTTGTATTCAGCATTTCACTGTGAGGTCTACTACACCTGTTGTATTCAGCATTTCACTGTAAGGTCTACTACACCTGTTGTATTCAGCATTTCACTGTAAGGTCTACTACACCTATTGTATTCAGCATTTCACTGTAAGGTCTACTACACCTGTTGTATTCAGCATTTCACTGTGAGGTCTACTACACCTGTTGTATTCAGCATTTCACTGTAAGGTCTACACCTGTAGTATTCAGCATTTCACTGTAAGGTCTACTACCCCTGTTGTATTCAGCATTTCACTGTAAGGTCTACACCTGTAGTATTCGGCATTTCACTGTAAGGTCTACAGCTGTTGTATTCGGCACATGTGACAAATAACATTTGATTTGAAATGATTTGATCATCATCATCCTCCCCAACGTCCTTTCTCTCTCTTGCTATATCCCTAGTTATATCCCTAGCAGTATCCATAGCTATATCCTTAGCTATGTCCCTAGCTATGTCCCTAGCTGTATCCTTAGATATATCCTTAGATATATCCCTAGCTATATCCTTAGATATATCCTTAACTATATCCTTAACTATATCCTTAGCTGTGTCCCTAGCTGTGTCCCTAGCTATGTCCCTAGCTGTGTCCCTAGCTGTATCCCTAGCTGTATCCCTAGCTATGTCCCTAGCTATGTCCCTAGCTGTATCCCTAGCTGTATCCCTAGCTATATCCCTAGCTATGTCCCTAGCTGTATCCCTAGCTGTATCCCTAGCTATATCCCTAGCTATGTCCCTAGCTGTATACCTAGCTGTCTCCCTAGCTATGTCCCTAGCTATGTCCCTAGCTGTATCCCTAGCTATGTCCCTAGCTATGTCCCTAGCTGTATCCCTAGCTGTATCCCTAGCTGTATCCCTAGCTATGTCCCTAGCTATGTCCCTATCTGTATCCCTAGCTGTATCCCTAGCTATGTCCCTAGCTATATCCCTAGCTGTATCCCTAGCTGTATCCCTAGCTGTATCCCTAGCTATGTCCCTAGCTATATCCCTAGCTGTATCCCTAGCTGTATCCCTAGCTATGTCCCTAGCTATATCCCTAGCTGTATCCCTAGCTGTATCCCTAGCTATATCCCTAGCTGTATCCCTAGCTGTATCCCTAGTTATGTCCCTAGCTATGTCCCTAGCTATGTCCCTAGCTATGTCCCTAGCTGTATCCTGATCCAAGATGGCGCAGCAGTGAAGACGTGTTTTGTTCGTGTCACGTGTATTTTTGTATTTTTCGTATTTATATTTCAACTTTATTTTCAATCTCCTTTCGATTTTTAATTCGATTATACCTTCTGGTAACCTGCCTCACCCAATGTGATACGGTATCGCTATAATTTTTTTTTAAATTAACTTTAGAACACATTCTAGAACCTCCAGAAGCTAACCAGCTAATTAGCTACAAGCTATTCATTAGTCATTGTTAGCCACTGCTAGCGGCTTTTACCTTCTGCACAGATACCAACCCTGTTTTTTATCCTGGATAATACTCGTCAGTCTACCAGTATCGGACTCTCTCTCCACAACAACGCCGGATTCCTGCTGTAATCCCTGGACCACTACTTCTGATCTTCACTCACAGCTTGCAGCTTGCTAGCTCACAGCTAGTTTGCACCCTCCGTGGCATCCAGTATCGAAGCTATCCCTGAGGCCCACCTCCCGGCCTACTCAGCTGTTCACCCGAACCCCACTCATACACGGCTAGAGCCCAATACTCCACCGGTTCACCGCTGCTACCGATTGGCTATAGTGGCTAACGCCACTGCCACGAAGCTAGCACCAGTTAGCCGTGAGCCAGGCGCATCTCCCGGCTAGCAAACTAAATTCTACAATACCTCTTTCGCCATCTGGCTTGGATTCTCTGTCGCCACGGCCCCCCGCCGCACCACCACGACTGGTCTGCTGACGAATACTCCATCCTCTGTGCCTTCAACCGGCCTCCGTCGGAGCAGACGCTCCTACTAGCCCCTTGCTACTAACTTTAAACGCCGTGTCACCCGAGTGCTAGCGTAGTGGCGGCTCCCCTGTTCCATCTACTGCTTCCCTCTGGACACTATGATCACTTGGCTACATAGCTGATGCCTGCTGGACACTATGATCACTTGGCTACATAGCTGATGCCCCCTGGACACTGATCACTTGGCTACATAGCTGATGCCTGCTGGACTGTCCATTAATCACGGTACTCCATTCTGTTTGTTTATGTTTTA
This sequence comes from Oncorhynchus tshawytscha, assembly GCF_018296145.1. NCBI lineage: Eukaryota > Metazoa > Chordata > Actinopteri > Salmoniformes > Salmonidae > Oncorhynchus > Oncorhynchus tshawytscha. Next base: position 52,762,268 of record NC_056447.1, on the reverse strand, counting down.
TCTGTCGGCCCCAGCCGTGAACTCAGGCTCTGTGTGTAGTTAATCCAACCCTCTCTGCCAAGTCATCGCCATTTTACCTGCTGTTGTTGTGTTAGCTGATTAGCTGTTGTTGTCTCACCTGTTGTTTTAGCTAGCTCTCCCAATCAACACCTGCGATTACTTTATGCCTCGTTGTATGTCTCTCTCAAATGTCAATATGCCTTGTATACTGTTGTTCAGGTTAGTTATTGTTTTAGTTTACAATGGACCCCCTAGTTCCACTCTTCATACCTCTGATACCTCCTTTGCCCCACCTCCCACACATGCGGTGACCTCACCCATTACAACCAGCATGTCCAGAGATACAACCTCTCTTATCATCACCCAGTGCCTGGGCTTACCTCCGCTGTACCCGCACCCCACCATACCCCTGTCTGCGCATTATGCCCTAAATATATTCTACCATGCCCAGAAATCTGCTCCTTTTATTCTTTGTCCCCAACGCTCCAGGCGACCAGTTTTGATAGCCTTTAGCCGCACCCTCATACTACTCCTCCTCTGTTCTGCGGGTGATGTGGAGGTAAACCCAGGCCCTGCATGTCCCCAGGCACCCTCATTTGTTGACTTCTGTGATCGAAAAAGCCTTGGTTTCATGCATGTCAACATCAGAAGCCTCCTCCCTAAGTTTGTTTTACTCACTGCTCTAGCACACTCTGCTAACCCTGATGTCCTTGCTGTGTCTGAATCCTGGCTCAGGAAGGCCACCAAAAATTCAGAGATTTCCATACCCAACTATAACATCTTCCGTCAAGATAGAACTGCCAAAGGGGGAGGAGTTGCAGTCTACTGCAGAGATAGCCTGCAAAGTAATGTTATACTTTCCAGGTCCATACCCAAACAGTTTGAACTACTCATTTTAAAAATTGCTCTCTCCAGAAATAAGTCTCTCACTGTTGCCGCCTGCTACCGACCCCCCTCAGCTCCCAGCTGTGCCCAGGACACCATTTGTGAATTGATCGCCCCCCCCATCTAGCTTCAGAGTTCTGTTAGGTGACCTAAACTGGGATATTCTTAACACCCCGGCAGTCCTACAATCTAAGCTAGATGCCCTCAATCTCACACAAATCATCAAGGAACCCACCAGGTACAACCCTAAATCTGTAAACAATGGCACCCTCATAGACGTTATCCTGACCAACTGGCCCTCCAAATACACCTCCGCTATCTTCAATCAGGATCTCAGCGATCACTGCCTCATTGCCTGCATCCGCTACGGGCCCGCGGTCAAACGACCACCCCTCATCACTGTCAAACGCTCCCTAAAACACTTCTGCGAACAGGCCTTTCTAATCGACCTGGCCCAGGTATCCTGGAAGGATATTGACCTCATCCCGTCAGTTGAGGATGCCTGGTCATTCTTTAAAAGTCACTTCCTCACCATCTTAGATAAGCATGCTCCGTTCAAAAAATGCAGAACTAAGAACAGATATAGCCCTTGGTTCACTCCAGACCTGACTGCCCTCGACCAGCATAAAAACATCCTGTGGCGGACTGCAATAGCATCGAATAGTCCCCGCGATATGCAACTGTTCAGGGAAGTCAGGAACCAATACACGCAGTCAGTCAGGAAAGCAAAGGCCAGCTTTTTCAAGCAGAAATTTGCATCCTGTAGCTCTAACTCCAAAAAGTTATGGGACACTGTAAAGTCCATGGAGAACAATAGCACCTCCTCCCAGCTGCCCACTGCACTGAGGCTAGGTAATACGGTCACCACTGATAAATTCATGATAATTCATGATAACTTCAACAAGCATTTCTCAACAGCTGGTCATGCCTTCCTCTTGGCTCAGCAAACTGGATGCAGTTTATCACAGTGCCATCCGTTTTGTCACTAAAGCACCTTATACCACCCACCACTGCGACCTGTTTGCTCTAGTCGGCTGGTCCTCGCTACATATTCGTCGCCAGACCCACTAGCTCCAGGTCATCTACAAGTCCATGCTAGGTAAAGCTCCGCCTTATCTCAGTTCACTGGTCACGAAGGCAACACCCACCCGTAGCACGCGCACCAGCAGGTGTATCTCACTGACCATCCCTAAAGCCAACAACTCTTTGGCCGCCTTTCCTTCCAGTTCTCTGCTGCCTGTGACTGGAACGAATTGCAAAAATCGCTGAAGTTGGAGACTTTTATCGCCCTCACCAACTTTAAACATCTGCTATCTGAGCAGCTAATAGCCCACCCAATTTACCTACCTCATCCCGTTTTTATTTATTTACTTTTCTGCTCTTTTGCACAACAGTATCTCTACCTGCACATAACCATTTGATAATTTATCACTCCAGTGTTAATCTGCTAAATTGTAATTATTCGCCTACCTCCTCATGCCTTTTGCACACAATGTATATAGACTCTCTTTTTTCTTTTTTCTACTGTGTTACTGACTTGTTTATTGTTTACTCCATGTGTAACTCTGTGTTGTCTGTTCACACTGCTATGCTTTATCTTGGCCAGGTCGCAGTTGCAAATGAGAACTTGTTCTCAACTAGCCTACCTGGTTAAATAAAGGTGAAATAAAATAAATAAAAAAATCCTTAGCTGTATCCCTAGCTATATCCCATGCTACAGTGCCTTGCAAAAGTATTAATCCCCCTTGGCGTTTGTCCGATTTTGTTGCATTACAACCTGTAAGTTAAATGGATTTTTATTTGGATTTCATGTAATGGACATACACAAAATAGTCCAAATTGGTAAAGTGAAATGAAAAAAATTACATTTTTCAAAAAATTCAAAATATAAAAGTGGTGCGTGCATACTGTATGTATTCACCCCCTTTTCTATAAAGCCCCTAAATAAGATCTGGTGCCACCAATTACCTTCAGAGGTCTCATAATTAGTTAAATAAAGTCCACCCGTGTGCCATCTAAGTGTCACATGATCTCAGTATATATACACCTGTTCTGAAAGGTCCCAGAGTCTGCAACACCACTAAGCAAGGGGCACCACCAAGCAAGTGGCACCATGAAGACCAAGGAGCTCTCCAAACAGGTCAGGGACAAAGTTGTGGAGAAGTACAGATCAGGGTTGGATTATAAAAAATATATAGAAAACTTTGAACATCCAACGGAAGAACACTAAATCCATTGTAAAAAAAATGAAAGAATATGGCACCACAACAAACCTGCCAAGAGAGGGCCCCCCAAAAACTCACAGACCAGGAAAGGAGGGCATTAATCAGAGAGGCAAAAAAAGAGACCAAAGATAACCCTGAAGGAGCTGCAAAGCTCCACAGTGGGGATTGGAGAATCTGTCCATAGGACCACTTTAAGCCGTACACTCCACAGAGCTGAGCATTACGGAAGAGTGGCCAGAAAAAAGCCATTGCTTAAACAAAACAATAAGCAAACACATTTGGTGTTCACCAAAATGCATGTGGAAGACTCCCCAAACATATGGAAGAAGGTACTCTGGTCAGATGAGACTAAAATTGGGCTTTTTGGTCATCAAGGAAAACGCTACATCTGGCGCAACCCCAACACCTCTCATCACCCCGAGAACACCATCCCCACAGTGAAGCATGGTGGTGGCAGCATCATGCTGTGTGGGTGTTTTTCATCTGCAGGGAGTGGGAAACTGGTCAGAATTGAATGAATGATGGATGGCGCTAAATACAGGGAAATTCTTTAGGGAAACCTGTTTCAGTCTTCCAGAGATTTGAGACTGGGACGGAGGTTCACATTCCAGCAGGACAATGACCCTAAGCATACTGCTAAAGCAACACTCGAGTGGTTTAAGGGGAAACATTTAAATGTCTTGGAATGGCCTAGTCAAAGCCCAGACCTCAATCCAATTGAGAATCTGTGTTATGACTTAAAGATTGCTGTACACCAGCGGAACCCATCCAACTTGAAGGAGCTGGAGCAGTTTAGCCTTGAAGAATGGGCAAAAATCCGAGTGGCTAGATGAGAGAGAGAGATGGAAAGAAGCATGGAGAGAAGCATGGAGAGAGAGAGAAACAGAGAGAGAAAGAGAGAAAGAAATAGAGATAAGAGAGAGAGAGAAGCACAGAGAGAGAGCGAGATGAAGATAATTAGAGGCAGGGTTTGGAGAGTTATGGAGGATCGAAATGAGTACGTGATTAAGGAAGCCCCATGCTCTCTGTGTATGTCAGTATGTTAACGAGAGGAGAACCCCAGTTCTCAGTTATGTTCTTAACATGGGCAGTAATTGCATGCTATGACATCTCACACCTATTAGGTAGTGTATGAGGACATGTTTTGTAGGCTAAGCAGGGAGAACCCCTCGCTCTCTATGTCACCACCTGTAGAGGCGCCTCATCCCAACAACCCTGTCGATGTGACAGGGATACTAAGGATAATACCTGACAGAGGAGAGGAGAGGAGAGGAGAGGAGAGGAGAGGAGAGGAGAGGAGAGGAGAGGAGAGGAGAGGAGGAGAGGAGAGGAGAGGAGAGGAGAGGAGAGGAGAGGAGAGGAGGAGGGAGGAGAGGAGAGGAGAGGAGAGGAGAGGAGATACCCAGGGTGATTGTTAACTATTTTCAACGGGTGCCTCTTTCAGAGTCCATTGGTTATAATGTAGTGCACTTTTTCAGTGTCTGTAGTGAGGCGTTGTTCTGTCTGTGTAAAGTTTACTGCAGTACTAATATAACCCTTCTCTCTCTCTATCTTTCTATTTGTGTGTGTGTGTGCATGCGTGCCTATGTTTGTGTGTGTGTGTGCATGCGGGCCTATGTTTGTGTGTGTGTGCGTGTGCCTATGTGTGTGTGTGTGTGTGTGTGTGTGTGTGTGCGTGCCTGTGTGTTTAGCTGGGACATCGAGGGAGCAGTGTATGGGACCCAGTGTGGAGAGATAGAGTCGGGCCTGGCCCTGGTGTTTGAGAGGGGTGGAGAGAGGAAGATGTGTACTCCTTACCTGGACACCACCTCCTTTGGAAACATCCGCTTCCACTTCACCATGGGTAAGAACCACCAACACAGACCTCTACCCACGGGTGCTTCCACTTCACCATGGGTAAGAACCACCAACACAGACCTCTACCCACGGGTGCTTCCACTTCACCATGGGTAAGAACCACCAACACAGACCTCTACCCACGGGTGCTTCCACTTCACCATGGGTAAGAACCACCAACACAGACCTCTACCCACGGGTGCTTCCACTTCACCATGGGTAAGAACCACCAACACAGACCTCTACCCACGGGTGCTTCCACTTCACCATGGGTAAGAACCACCAACACAGACCGTTACCCACGGGTGCTTCCACTTCACCATGGGTAAGGTTGCCGCCAACACAGTTACCCGCGTGTCTAAAAATACCTTCTCCCCTCTCCTTACATTCACTGACGCGCTTCTACCATATTGGACAATAAGTTCAGTCAGTGCAGATGAAGGGGAGGGACAAGGTCTAGGAACAGTGGGGTTAACTGCCTTGTTCAGGGGAAGAATGACAGATCTGTACCTTGTCAGATTCGATCTTGCAACCTTCCGGTTACTAGTCCAACACTCTAACCGCTAGGCTACCCTGCCGCCCCTCCACTCTAACCGCTAGGCTACCCTGCCGCCCCTCCACTCTAACCGCTAGGCTACGCTGCCGCCCCTCCACTCTAACCGCTAGGCTACCCTGCCGCCCCTCCACTCTAACCGCTAGGCTACCCTGCCGCCCCTCCACTCTAACCGCTAGGCTACCTGCCGCCCCTCCACTCTAACCACTAGGCTACCTGCCGCCCCTCCACTCTAACCACTAGGCTACCCTGCCGCCCCTCCACTCTAACCACTAGGCTACCTGCCGCCCCTCCACTCTAACCACTAGGCTACCTGCCGCCCCTCCACTCTAACCACTAGGCTACCTTGCCGCCACAATGGAGAAATAGGCGTATTCTCATACCTATAAAGTTGTTAGTCTTTTTCCAACCAAACATTTTCCCGACTGTCTGCGTGTTTTCCTGCAGGTGGAGGAGAGTGTGACCCAGGAGAGTCCCATGAGAATGATGTCATCTTGTTTGGGAGGTCAGAGGGGAGGAGAGACCACGTGCTGTTAGACACCCTGCCATACTCCTCCTACAAGGTGAGACCAAAACACACACAGAGAGAGACCACGTGCTTTTGGACAATCTGCCATACACACAGACCTGCTCTGTCCTCTACACTATACAGACCTGCTCTGTCCTCTACAGACCTGCTCCATAATGTGATCTAGCTCTAACTGTTCTGTTGATGTTTAGGAGAATATAAAATATGTTTATCCAGCCAACTCTGTTATTCCTCTGTGTTTCCTCTTCTTTCCCCCTCCTCCTCCTCCTCCTCTCCTCCCTCACCCCTCTCCATTCTCCTCTACTTTTATACCCTTTGTCTTCTCCCCCTCTACCTTCCTCCCCCTCTCTCCCTCCCTCTCCTCCTTCCTTCCCCCCCCTCTCTTCTTCCTTCCTCCCCTCCTCTCTTCCTTCCTCTCCCTCCTCTCTTCCTTCCTCTCCCTCTCCTCCCCCTCCATCCTCCCCCTCTCTCTTCCTTCCTCCCCATCCCCCCCGTCTTCTCCTCCCCATCCTCCCCCCCCGTCTTTCTCCCCCCCCGTCTTTCTCCCCCCCGTCTTCTCCTCCCCCCGTCTTCTCCTCCCCCCCCGTCTTCTCCCCCCTCCCTTCTCCTCCCCCTACCTTCCCCCTCCGTCTTCTCCCCCATCCGTCTTCTTCTCCCCATCCCCCCCTCCGTCTTCTCCTCCCCCTCTACCTTCCTCCCCCTCCGTCTTCTCCCCCTCTACCTTCCTCCCCCCCTTCCTCCCCCTCCTCCTTCCCCTTCCTCTCCCTCTCCTCCCCCTCCATCCTCCCCCCTCCTTCCTTCCTCCCCTCCCCCCCCCTCCTCCCCATCCTCCCCCCTCTTCCCCCGTCTTCCCCCCGTCTTCCCCCCCCGTCTCCTCCCCCCTCTACCTCCCCTCCCCCCCCGTCTTCTCCTCTCCCCCCCCCGTCTTCTCCTCCCCATCCCCCCTCCGTCTTCTCCCCCCCCGTCTTCTACCTCCTCCCCCTCCGTCTTCTCCTCCCCATCCTCCTCCCCATCCGTCTTCTTCTCCCCTCCCCCCCCTCCGTCTTCTCTCCCCCTCTCCTCCTCCCCCCCCGTCTTCTCCCCTCTACCTTCCTCCCCTCTACCTTCCTCCCCCTACGTCTTCTTCTCCCCATCCCCCCCTCCGTCTTCTCCCCCCTACCTCCTCCCTCCCTCCGTCTTCTCCCCCCATCCCCCCCCCGTCTTCTCCTCCCCATCCTCCGTCTTCCCCCCCCCGTCTTCTCCTCCCCTCTACCTTCCTTCCTCCCCTCCCCTCTCCCTCCCTCCCCCCCTCTCCTCCTTCCTTCCTCCCCCTCCCCCATCCCCCCCTCCACCCCCTCTCCTCCCTCCTCTCCTCCCTCCCCCTCCCCCTCTCCTCCCCCTCTCCCCCTCCTCCCCTCCCCCTCCCCCTCTCCTCCTTCCTCTCCCTCCCCCTCCCCTCCTCCCCTCCCTCCCCCTTCCTCTCCTCCTTCCTCTCCCCCCCCTCTTCTCCTCCCCCGTCTTCTCTCCTTCCCCCCCCGTCTTCTCCACCCGTCTTCTCCTCCCCATCCTCCCCCCGTCTTCTCCTCCCGTCTTCTCCTCCCCATCCTCCCCCCCATCCGTCTTCTCCTCCCCCCATCCGTCTTCTCCTCCACCCCCCACATCCGTCTTCTCCTCCCCGTCCTCCTCCCTCTCCATCTCCGTCTCCTCCCTCTCCATCTCCGTCTTCTCCTCCTCCCTCTTCTCCTCCCTCTCCGTCTTCTCCTCCCTCTCCGTCTTCTCCTCCCTCTCCGTCTTCTCCTCCCTCTCCTCCCTCTCCGTCTTCTCCTCCCTCTCCGTCTTCTCCTCCCCTCTCCGTCTTCTCCTCCCTCTCCTCCCTCTTCCCCTAGAGTCCATCTGTAGTATCAGTAGCCCTACCTCCAGACCTTCAGACCCCTGTCACCCAGTTCTGTCTGGAGCAACGGGCACACGGTGGTGCCAACCGTCATGTCTGGGCCGTAGACTTCATGCAGCTGCTGCCTGTTCTGCCTGCCACACACACCCACGTGGCCCAGTTCTCCATCAACCTGGGCTGTGGATCCTACCAGCCTGCCAACAGGTACAATGCACCTTCTGCACTGTTGCACTCAGCAGCCAGCACAATGCACCTTCTGCAGCCAGCACAATGCACCTTCTGCACTGTTGCACTCAACAGCCAGCACAATGCACCTTCTGCACTGTTGCACTCAACAGCCAGCACAATGCAAAACAATCAATACATTTATTTGCTAATAGCACACATTTCATATTAATATATTTTTTGCAATACTGACAGTTCTTCCCCTTTTGTTACAATGTGTTGTATGGTGGAATAAAAATGTGTCTTCCTCTTTGTTAGTGTCAATCTGGAGTTTTCCACCAATCACGGTCGTTCCTGGTCCCTGCTCCACACAGAGTGTCTCCCAGACTTGTGTGCTGGACCTCACCTACCACATAGCACCATCTACTCCTCTGATAACTACAGCGGGTAGGGATGTGTGTGTGTTTACGTGTGTGGGTTTACGTGTGTGTGTGTGTGTGTGTGTTTACGTGTGTGGGTTTACGTGTGTGGGTTTACGTGTGTGTGTGTGTGTTTACGTGTGTGTGTGTGTGTTTACGTGTGTGTGTGTGTGTGTTTACGTGTGTGTGTGTGTGTTTACGTGTGTGTGTGTGTTTACGTGTGTGTGGGTTTACGTGTGTGTGTGTGTGTGTGTGTGTGTGTGTGGGTTTACGTGTGTGTGTGTGTTTACGTGTGTGTGGGTTTGTGTGTGTGTGTGTGTGTGTGTGTGGGTTTACGTGTGTGTGTGTGGGTTTACGTGTGTGTGTGGGTTTACGTGTGTGTGTGTGTACGTGTGTGTGTGTGTTTACGTGTGTGTACGTGTGTGTACGTGTGTGTACGTGTGTGTACGTGTGTGTACGTGTGTGTACGTGTGTACGTGTGTGTGTGTGTGTGTTTACGTGTGTGTTTACGTGTGTGTTTACGTGTGTGTTTACGTGTGTGTTTACGTGTGTGTGTGTTTACGTGTGTGTGTGTTTACGTGTGTGTGTGTTCACATGTGTTTAGTGTTTTCCTGGATATGCACTTTTAGAAAGTTGCTAAGTTGAACCATACAGGGTTCATCGGTTTGTCCCGATAGGTTAAACCTTTTTGGTGCTGGGCAGAACCCTTTGCAGAGGGTTCCACCGAGAACCCTCTGAACGGTTCCACTGAGAACCCGGTTCTACCAGCCTTTAAAACGTTATTATTTGATGATGTTACGTACGCCTCTTGGAAGGGGGAACACAACACCCTGCTACACTCAACTCCCTGTGGAGGAAAAGAGGTATGTGACTGTAGGTATAGAGGTATGTGACTGTAGGTGGAGGTATAGAGGTATGTGACTGTAGGTAGAGGTATAGAGGTATGTGACTGTAGGTAGAGGTATAGAGGTATGTGACTGTAGGTAGAGGTATAGAGGTATGTGACTGTAGGTAAAGAGGTATGTGACTGTAGGTAAAGAGGTATGTGACTGTAGGTAAAGAGGTATGTGACTGTAGGTAAAGAGGTATGGGACTGTAGGTAAAGAGGTATGGGACTGTAGGTATAGAGGTATGGGACTGTAGGTAAAGAGGTATGGGACTGGAGGTATAGAGGTATGGGACTGGAGGTATAGAGGTATGGGACTGGAGGTGCGGGTAAGGATTACAGAGGCAGAGAATATTACCGTTTACAGGGAATTTATTTCCTTCACACGGTAATTGTGGGGAAAAGGAGCTGGACGGAACCAAAGCAAAGAAAGTAAAAGTTAAGAGCCCCCTCTCCTACCTACCCACTACTTACCTAACCTTAATGCCACATGGCGGGCTAACCAAATACATAGAGTGCATGCTACGGGTACAGTTTAACTTATGTTTACAGACACCTTAGCCAAATACATTTAATCTTAGTTTGTCACAATTCCTGACATTCAATCACAGTAATAATTCCCTGTTTTAGGTCAGTTAAGATCACCAATTTATTAAGAACGTGAAAATGTCAGAATAATAGTAGAGACAATGATTTATTTAAGCTTTTATTTCTTTCATCACATTCCCACTGGTTCAGAAGTTTATATACACTCAATTAGCAGCATTGCCTTAAAATTGTTTAACTTGGGTCAAACGTTTCGGGTAGCTTTCCACAATAAGTTGGGTGAATTTGGGCCCATTCCTCCTGACAGAGCTGGTGTAACTGAGTCAGGTTTGTAGGCCTCCTTTCTCGCACACACTTTTTCAGTTCTGCCCACACATTTTCTATAGGATTGAGGCCAGGACTTTGTGATGGCCACTCCAATACCTTGACTTTGCTGTCCTTAAGCCATTTTGCCACAACTTTGGAAGTATGCTTGGGGTGATTGTCGTTCATTTGGAAGACCCATTTGCAACCAAACTTTAACTTCCTGACTGAGGTCTCGAGATGTTGTTTCAATACATCCACAATTTTCCTTCTCATGATGCCATCTATTTTGTGAAGTGCACCAGTCCCTCCTGCAGCAAAGCACCCCCACAACATGATGCTGCCACCCCCGTGCTTCACGTTGGGATGGTGTTCTTAGGCTTGCAAGCCTCCCCCTTTTTCCTCAAACATAATGATGGTCATTATGGCCAAATAGTTCAATTTTTGTTTTATCAGACCAGAGGACATTTCTCCAGAAATTACGATCTGAGTCCCCATGTGCGGTTGCGAACTGTAGTCTTTATGGCGGTTTTGGAGCAGTGGCATCTTCCTTACTGAGCGGCCTTTCAGGTTATGTCGATATAGATACTTTTGTACCCGTTTCCTCCAGCATCTTTCCAGGGTTCTTTGTTGTTCTGGGATTGATTTGCACTTTTCACACCGAAGTACGTTCATCTCTAGGCGACAAAGTGCGTCTCCTTCCTGAGCAGTATGATGGCTGCGTGGTCCCATGGTGTTTATACTTGCGTACTATTGTTTGTACAGATGAACGTGGTACCTTCAGGAGTTTGGAAATTGCTCCCAAGGATGAACCAGACTTGTGGAGGTCCACAATTATTTTTCTGAGGTCTTGGCTGATTTCTTTTCATTTTCCCATGACGTCAAGCAAAGAGGCACTGAGTTTGAAGGTAGGCCTTGAAATACATACAGGTACACCTCCAATTGACTCAAATGATGTCAATTAGCCTATCAGAAGCTTCTAAAGCCATGACATCATTTTCTGGAGTTTGATATTAGCCTATCAGAATCTTCTAATGCCATCATTTTCTAGAATTTTCCAAGCTGTTTAAAGGCACAGTCAACTTAGTGTATGTAAACTTCTGACCCACTGGAATTGTGATACAGTGAATTATAAGTCTGTAAACAATTGTTGGAAAAAATTACTTGTGTCATGCAAAGTAGATGTCCTAACCGATTTGCCAAAACTATCATTTGTTAAACAAGACATTTGTGGAGTGGTTGGAAAACGAGTGTACGTAAACTTCAACTGTATATGTATGCCCGCAGGTCTCTTGCCTAAGCACTCTCAAGGTGCCTTCCCCCCCTCCCCCCCTGGGAACAAAAACAGAATAATTACTAACTTAAAGGGAACCATTTCAATAATCACATACACAGTCATTTTGGCAGACACATACCTCAGCAGGAGCGGCTACAAAATCCTTCACAACAAATTAATCAGACCCACAACCAACACAGCACATACAAAGAAGCTCTTTCCTAACAAAGGAACGCTGGCTTTTCAAGCTGCAGAAGGAGTCGGTAATTGCAGACAGCTGTACCCCCTGACGAGAGGGCGGGGTCAGAGCGCCGATTAGTGATGGACCGACCAATCAGCTGCTTTAGGGGAATCCAGGAAGCCATTTTCCTGAAATACACACAAACCCACAACACAAAAGGAACGTATGATAATACATATATCATGTGACCTTTCTTTGAGGACCTAGTTATATACCCTGACACAGTGGTGTTAGGAAACTACTGGTTTAGGGGCCACATTAGGCCTGCAAGTCACGTAATGCTGGTTTGCAACGTGATGTGTAATTCCTATTGGAATCCAGCCAGAGTGAAGATATCCAACAAGTGGAGTTGTTAATCACACGAGACCTGGATTCATGATGATTTTGCAGGGTAGGGGAAGATTGAATATTGAGACAACCTCAATCATCTGAACTGGAACCGCCATCTCAGTAACAGGTGCAATAGATCCAACTGATTGGATTAGTTTAAAAAACCTCTCTGTTATTTGTCTTTGTGTAGTATAAAATGTATTAACCAATAAATGTACATGCAAAACAAAAACATTACAGTAAAACAAACAATTCTGGAAAATCTCCCTTCAATAGAGCATGCTGGGAAATATTATATATGGTTCAATGTAAAAACCCTTCTTGTCTTCCAAAAAATCGCCCAAGAACCTTTTCCTCCAGAAACAATTCTTAGGATGTTAAAAGTTCTAGGTAGAACCCTTTGCCTTCCAAAAAGGGTTCTTCTGATCAAAACTGTTCTAGGTAGAACCCTATCCCTCTGCAAAAGAACTCTGCAAAAGAACCCTTTCAGGAACCCTTTTTGTCTAAGAGTGTACTGTCTGACTGTTGGCATGTCCCTCTGTGTCTCTATCTCCAGCTGGACGAGGATCTCCATCCCCTTACCCAACGCTGCCCTGACTGAGAACACCCAGTTTCGTTGGAGACAGGGTGGCATGGGAGCTGGCAACATGTGGGCCATAGACAATGGTGGGAACCTTATACACACACTGTTGGTCCTGTAATTCTCATAAGATCGTGGGACATTAAGTTTGTTGGTTGAATTCCCCTCAGATATTCACTTACTAAAAATACAAAAGAGAATCAAATTCCTGTCTTTCCAAAAGTATTGTTTTTTTGGGGTCTGAGTATTTAATTGACTAATCTCTCTGTTGTCTGTGTATCTGTCCAGTGTACATCGGTCCATCCTGCCTTCGTTTCTGTTCTGGAAGAGGACACTGCTCCCGTACCGGCTGCAAGTAAGAGCAGATCTTAATGAAAGAATTAACGATGTCATATCTTGAATTTAATTATTCTCATTCTCAATAACGCTCATTCATCAAATGCCTTGCTGCGATCAAATCCTTGTATTTCTACTATTACATTATGATAATAAATGTCCTGGATATATGGGTACCTTTCTCTCTCTCTCTCTCTCTCTCTCTCTGTCTCTCTTTCTCTCTCTCTCTCTCCTCTCTCTCTCTCTCTTGCTCTCTCTTTCTCTGTCTCTCTCTCTCTCATCTCTCTCTCTCTCGCCCTCACTCTCTGTCTCTCTCTATCTCTCTCTGTTTCGCTCTCTCTCTCTCTCTCTGTCTCCCCCCTCTCTCTCTCCCTCTCTCTCTCCCACTCTCGTTCTCTCTCTCCCTCTGTCTCCCCCTCTCCATCTCCTCCCCACTCCCCCTCCTCGCTCTCCCCTCTCCCTCCTCTTCCTCCTCTTCCTCCCCCTGTCCTCCTCCCCCATGCCCTCTCTCCCACTCCCTCCCTTCCTCTCCCCTCTCCCTCCTCTTCCTCCCCTCCTCCCCCTGTCCTCCTCCCCCATGCCCTCTCTCTCCCTTCCTCTCCTCTCCCCTCTCCCTTGTCTTCCTCCCCTCCTCTCTCCCTCCTTGTTTTCCCCCTCCATCCTCCCTCTCTTCCCCTCATCTCTTCCTGCAGGTGTGACCCAGGGTTTAGTGGTCCATCCTGTGAGCTGGCCTCCCAGACCTTCCCTGCCTTCCTGTCAGAGGGCTTCTCCAGTCCCAGACTCTCCTCCTATCACAGGTACACATGCGTTTGATGTTAAGCTGTTGTGTCTGCTCTTTGGGGTTTGGGCATCAGTAGAGCACTCTATGTTTCTTTACTCTCTGTAGTGCCAGCTGATTGGCCCTTCTAAACAGATCTCTTTCTCTCCGCCT